>NW_011967134.1:289185-351791 GCF_000949405.1 Vollenhovia emeryi
GAATGTAAGCGCGCGGTGAGAAGCGTCGGCCTAGCGGCCCCGCTCGAGGCGGTGTTCGGCGAGGAATAGAATAGCGGTGCGGGGCGAGGAGTAGGGAGGCGAGGCGCGCCGCTGCCCGTCCGCCGCTTACGCGACCGCTCGCACGTCTCCCCGCGCGGGGGCCGCTAGGCCGCCCTCTCACTGCGCGCTTACATTCGTCAGTAGGTTGGGCTAATACGGCGATTTTTAAAATTTCGTATCTCGATAACTATTCGTCCAAGCGCAAAATAGTATAATACTTTTCTGTTTGTCTTAGTCCCCTCTACCTTCCCATGACCGGACGTCAAAGTCTTGCGTAGCACCCTGTATAGTTTGTTTATCTGTTCCTCAGACATTTGTAGGCACTCTTGTAAGTTTGTTACCTGCAGAGGACCAGTATTACTGGCCGAAACGTTGTGTTTTATTTTAATACAGAATTGCCAGTAAGGTCGTTTCCATACTTATTAAAATTGTAGATTATAAAACTATACCTTTCAATTAATTTCGTATCGGCTTTGCTTCCGCTGAAATTTAGCTTGAAGTTTAATCAGGATAGGTTCATAAAGTATGAGTACACTCTACTCATTAAATAGAGTTATGTATTCTTCGATAAATTTAAGACTATCCTCTTTTTAGCGAAAACTTCGGCAGTGATAATTATCCCGCGGCTTTAAGATCTTGGACGTTTTACACAATAACTGGATAAATATTAAATTTATTACTATTAATTTGAATTGAATACATTCGTACGTTAATGACAATTTTTATATTTTACGACGTACTATCTATAAATTAAACTAGCAAAATCTAATGAAAGAGGGAGGAAGATGCTATAAGTTATATAACTTCTCACAGTCGCTTGGGGATTTAGCTAACAAGGCCACTGTTGAAACACCTCTGCAAAAAAAACTTGTTTTTCTTGTGATAGAGATGGGTGAACTCTGGATGATATCGCTTAGTGGAAGGTTTTTCTATCTTAAGTTATTTTTAATATATTATCATCTTAATATCTATTTTATATGCTTTTATATGCTGTCTTTACACTTTGGATTTTTCCAATTTTAAAACTTTGTTAATAGATATTTTCAACTTAGTTTTTAATAAGATGTAGGATCTTTCTAAGAAGATTGCAAGTGAAAATACAGAAACAATAGATGTCTATTGTCTATTGGATATTTTAGAAAATCAAATTCTATTGTGTGTAGAAGTTGTAACAGCCATTTGCATTTAGTGGAGTACCAAATACTAATATAAATTTAGCAGAATTTGACTGTATCTTGAAATCCTAGTCACGCGAGAATTAACTTTACGTAGATTATTATCTGCGTTCGACATCGTATGTTCAGGTCATTTTCCTCTGCTGGCAACTTGAATGTTTCTGTGTCCTTTTAACGTGGAATACGAGAATGAAAGGAAACTTTTCCACTTTTCCGAAGACTCATCCAAATCAGAAGTAGCAATTTCTTTGAACATAAAAATTCACCGGAAGCAGAAAAATCGAGAGAACTAGACCGGCAGCGACATAGATCGGGATTACGAGATGAAAACAGATAAGAAGATGTGAAGATATGCTAAAATGAGATGGGAGAGGAAATATACTGACAATGAGTAAAAATTCACATTTTTCGAGAGCTGGACACAATTGTTCCTGTCACTGAAAACAAAATAATTTCGTTTTATTGTAATTTAAATAAAACATATTGTCTTTCTCTCTCACCCTCGCGCGCGCACTTTTTCACATTTTAACGCTTAATATTTTTAATGTTTCGCAAAATATACCTAAAATTGATTTAAAAATGTTATATCACCTGTTTGTAAAAAAAACTGAAGCAAATCAGAATCTATTTTTTCTCAATCTAGTTAGAAAATCGTAAAAATACAAAAAAATTTTTTTTAATTTATAAAAGGTTGAAATATTTTAATATGATTTTTGAAACTTAAGTTGTTAAAATTTCTATAATATAATGAAATAAGTTAAATAAGAGCGTTAGTATTAGAGTTTTAAAAATAGGAATAATTAATAAAAATGTTGTATTATGATTACGGTATATTCTGCCGCAAATGTTATTTTCGCAAATTGAAATAAAATGAAAAGTTATTTCAATTTTCGACGAGAAATATCCGCCGCTCGAGTGTGGCGATTTCAAGCACTCTGCTCAAGAGAATAGATGATGGCGGGTGTAGGTACATACCTTCGCTGCATCAATAAACAAACAAATAAACAGACGGATAAACGTGCTGGAATCCGTTAGGATTTCAGCTCAAATTTTCAGTTAGGATTTTAGTTAGCAGCGCATGTGGCGTTTACAAGACGAAGGCGAGTAGCTTAGCGAACACGATATTTTTACTTTGATAGCCAACTCGTTGAACGGAGAGCAATCGCCCTAGAACTATCTACATGGACCGAGCAATCACGCTCGTACCGCCATTTGTGCCATTGCCGTTGCTCTTGTTGGAGCCAGTGTACACGCACAAAGCGCATGGATAATTAGACCGTGCTCCCGCTGCAGCAGCAGAGCAGCAATAGCAGCAGCAGCAGCAGTTGCAGAGCGCTCACGTTCTCCCTTTCCTGCAGCGTGTTGGTCAAAGTTTTACTCACGAGAGGCTACGCCCCGCGCCGGCTTGCTTTTCCTTGCCGCGTTCCCCTCCGCTCCTCTCCGTTCCGCGCGTTTCTAGCTCGCTCTCAAAAAGTGTGTGCTTTCTGCCCACTTTTTCGAGTGTTGCCGTAAATCTTCGCTTTTCATTAATTTTTTTATTTAGTTTTGCTTTTTTTTTCTTCAAAAAGCGGATGGTCAAAGTTGACATCCCATTCATCACGTGTCATGATGAACATTTTAAAGGTCCTGCAACTCCACTTTTGCTACCTACCGTTTTGTTTGTCACTTCTGGTAATTAGCAGAAAAATTAAGAGAAAATTGTGTGATTAAGCTCAGAACGTGAAATTACCACAAATCGTACCGTTACATGGTTCGCGAAATTATTTAGTAAATAAATGTTTGGCTGAATTGGTAGTTATATTCTCATGTTTATAATACCTCGTGACTGTTTACAATAATTATCTACCTGCTAAAGTTCGATACGCTTACCATGTACTGGGTAAATTAATATTGTGAACAAGAATATAGCACGAAATAACAATAATAATTACATAGGTTGAAATAATTTATATGTTTCAGGGAAGATATAAGAAGTTGCCAAGTAATGATATTGATTAAAATAATATGTGTATTCGATTATTCAATACACATTGTATATTGTGAATATATAATTTAATTATCTAATCAAATAATCACGTTAATGTTTATTGTTAAAAGCATTTGTCAGTGTACTTTGCTTTTATACAAATAATATTGAGAACGTCTACAGATACTTTATTTGCATAAAATAATAAGCTTCTTATCGATGAGACACTTAATTATTTTTAACTTTGCATATCTCAGTTATATAAAAGTTACGCTAAAATTTCAAAAATATCGCTTACAATAAAGCGCATCCGTCTCTATCAACTGAGATATTTGTATAACCCACGAATTAAGCAAATTCATGTCGCCTCAGAGCCGTTTCTACGCCACGATGGATATGATAATCTCAAGTTCCGAAATTAGAGTTGTAATCACGTGGTCGCCTTTCTGCATTTCCACATGCACGATCCGCGTATATGGGACGTTGAAAATTAGATCTTTCCCCGCGTCCGGCGATCGAGTAGCTTTCCCGTTGTTTGTAAATGCGCGATGGAGTCCCGCCTAATGTAAGAGAAAGTCTCTCGTTTTCGGTGCGCGGCCACCACTCGTGGAATCGGAAAGCGGCCGTTGCTTCCGCGACGAGAGATGCTGCAGGGAAGTGACTCTCGATCTGCAACTCGTCCCCCGTATCTCTCGAAAGTAGGGCGAGCCACGCCTAGCGAGGCGCGTGCTCTTGCTCTCGCAAACATCACGGCAAACACGACAGATCAACGGCGAAACATTCTTCTCTCGTCTCCGCTCGAACATGATTCACGATCTGATTTTATTAGATCGCGCGGGCGCGCAGCTGCCGCTGCGAAACGATCATGAATTTATGATCGTCTACCAGATGTCGAGTAACAATGCGGCGCGTTGCCGCATTGGAATGTGATTGATCGCACGGCCGAGATTAATTAGTACTTTAACAACACGATGCAATTGTTATTGGTTGCGATTGACGTTGCCACATGCCTTTCGTGCCGCTTATAAGTCCGCTCGAGCACAAATTGGGCTTTAACCGGCACCGTGGCTGGTCTGGCTGGATATTAGAATCTTGTTTCCAGTTACTTTACCGAACTCGTCGAGTCGAAGAAAAACGAGCCTCGCGCGTAGTGTGGAATGATAATTTTCTTTCGGATATTTACAAAGGGATGTTGCAAACGGTGCTCCGACTGACCAAAATCATGTGCATACACCAATGCCTACTAGTGCCCAGCGGGCATTACTTTATCTTAATAGTGCCCAGAAAATGCCTAGTAATGCCGTAAATCTGTAACACCGCAATGCCCTCAGCGGTTTACCCCTCGGGGTGTTGACAAGATTACTTATAAATGTAAATAAAAATGTGCACGGAAAGAAAAAATGATTGATACTCGCTGAAAATAAAGAGACATTTGGCGATACGTATTACATACTTGATGAGAAAAGCAAGACTCGTGCAGTAATAGATGCAGAATTATATTAGCCCTTTCATATCTAGCTGTCTTATCGATTTTCCATCAGTTTCAAATTTAGAAGGAAATATTATAATTTAATATCATTCTCGTACTAATGGATAAGTAAAAACTGTCATTTTTTAATTTTTTATTAATCCTATCTATCATACTATAGAAAATATTGAAAGTTAATTTGTCTCGAAGAGATTTGCCACCAAATGAATAGATTAAGGGAGCATTAGACGTACATTTGTATAGAAACTTTCTTCAGCTCTCACAATACACCATAGAAATTCGGTAGTCTGTATTTCTTACGAACACCTTATATATATATATATATATATATGCGAATATACATATTCGATACTACGTTTAATCTTGAACGTATTCGAGGTAGTAGACGGCAGTACACGGCCCCAGGACAAATAGAAACTCGAGCTGGCGACCCCTCTGCATAATGCATAACATCGTCGTCTTCTTCATCGTAGTCGTTGCAGTCGGTGGTCGTCTCTCGTTCCTTCGTTAGCCTTTTATCCTTCCTCGTGCTTTCCCTTACTTATTCCAAGTAGTAGTTTTCTTCTACAAGAAGATATGCATATATAAGTTCTGCTAAAAAAGGGAGCAAAAGACTTGTTTCTTATGTTCTCCTTTCTTCGCCGTAAAGAATACATGCGTATATCAATTTGGAGCATATACGCGGAATATTGTGCATATGCGAGCAAACCAATTTTCTTAGCGATACATTCTCTTTTATTCGAGGCCGTTTGCGCAATGTTAATAGATAATAATTGTTAAGTAAAAGGTGACAAAACTTTCTGCTGGGAGGGCAAAATTAATTTAAATTCTTTTTGGATTTTTAGAGAAAATTTTTAGAGAAAAATTAAAATTAGGTCTTCCATTAAATTGTTTAGTATTCAATCTCTCCAAATATCGAATTATTAACTACTCGACGATTTTAATAATAAATTTGTGGAAAGTGTAAATACAGTAGTTTGAAATTGTCTATATTACGTTTGTGGTCTTTGATTGATTGAGAAATATTTGGTTTATAAAAGATAATGCACACTAAGCTGTAACAATACGTCTTTGTTACTGTAGCGTGAACTCTACGAACTTTGTGAGACACACGGAATTACAGGTCGCTGTTATATGATTGCAGGAAGGACGATCAGCGGCAGTGATGATGAGGCTCGAAAGTTACCGTTGATTTGTCGGACATCCTGCAGGGCCATTTGTTTCCAGGATGAACGCGTCGCTGCGGATTTTGGCTCTGATCAGCTTAGTCGCGCAAAATGTGGCTTGGCCGCAGGATCCCATTCCTAGACTGCACCTCAAACATCGTAAGTAATATTTAAACAAGAATATTCGTCTATTACAGTGCTCTACTCAAGTGCAAACAGCCAATTTATATCCCCTTTTGCATCCCATTTCAGAATCCCATCTATCGTTAAATGGTTCGTTTTAAACTCTCTTCTTTACCTTCTTACATTTTCAGAGATGTGTGGATTTATTTGCATAGCTGGCATATCTATTTATTTCTACTTTTACTGTTTCAATTCTATTGATTTTTAGAAAGAATCGAGCAAGTTTTGTTTCAAATATAGATTAAAGACGATTGATGGGGATAAAAAAAATTTCTCTATGTACGTACAAAGCACTTGAAGTTTCTACATCTTATTACGCGATTCATCTTGCATGATAATTATATAATTAGAGTTCGGCAGTTAGTTATCGTTAGTCCCATAATATCTACCACAAGATAACCTCCGTTAAGTTATCACCTTCGCCACAGCAAATTGAATTGGGAACTATCGTAGAATTAAGTGCTATTTAGCTAATTTACTGTTCTATCTCGAATGTTAGCACCGAACCATTCGCGACAAAAGATCAAGATGCTTGCTTTAAGAGCTAGCGTCTCCGGTTTAAAAATTATACTGACAATCAGTGAACGGGAAAAAGACATTTATCATTTCACTGGCGTTACCTTTAATTCGTGTAGAAATAAATGTCTGGAAACTATCGAGGAAATTGGAGGGAGGGTATACATGTTAATGTCGACAGAGTGCATTCTTTTATTAACTCGTATCGTGGACTGAAATATTGCAAGTACGGTGGGCGCGCCGACAAAAGTAATTATCTAAATTTCAATATTCGTATCTTCGCTGCGGAACTCAATAATGATCCATTACTAAATTTGGCCCGACGCGATGCCACACGGCGACCTTTTGCGAGACGAAATTTAATAAAATGTAGCCACACTTTCGTCACGCTATTTTATAGATTTATCGAGTAACTAAATTGACGGTAGGCAACCTTTCAGAATATACATAGGCGTTCAATTAAAATTAATCTAATTAATCAATCGAAGCGTCGATATAGTCACACTTTACGCGCCAACCAACCGCGAATTTATCGCGCACCATTACCTATGGCAGGCGATTATTCTCCATTTCGCTAAAAAAAAAAACTGTCATAATGAATCCATCGTGTTGTAAGCAAAAATTTGTAAGTATATTCTTCGATCAATATCGCGCCTCTTTTCCTTTTAATGAAAATAAAAGTAGACTCAATCTTCTCTTCTGTCCAGCAAATTTTAATATAAGTTTTATTTGGCGGTCGATTATAGAGCTTAACAGATTTAACGCGTTAGTATTTTCATTTCTTAATAAATATTAAGAGAAGCCGATGAGTTAATTTCAGCTTCTGTCGCGGAATGACTCTAAGGCGAATACATAATCTGCAAATTTGTGCGATTAATCGTGGAACTTTTCTTATCTTTTCATAATTTTCATTTTTTTCCAAAGCTGGATTTAAAACAATACGAAGAGAAGATTATTTCTTTTTCGTCCAATTGTCCTCTATATTCACCGAGTTATCTGCAGGCTGTAAAATAGTCTTGATCCAAATTCGCGGCAACCGCGTAGAAAGTCTTGAAATTTATTTAAAGTAGGCGTCTCCTCTCGAGTCTCTCTCTCTCTCTCTCGAGCGGCCGAAAAAATTGGTTAAAATGAACTCGAAGGAGAGGATAACATAGATAAGAACCCTATCCACTCGGTGGCCGTTTATCACTCGGGCAATCTCCAAGGCGCTGGTTAACCCGCGGCTTAATTCTCATTCGTACGCGGGGGAAGGTAGAAGAATCGTGAGAAACGGTAGCGCGGCGACGGGAAACGGTTTGTCTCGTCTTCTGGATCGCGACGACCCGGGCTATTCCGTCCCTCCGAAAGGTCGTTCTGCGCCGGATAGTCGGCGACTTTCATACGTGTCTCCTACGGTGCATTCACGCGCTGTCGACGGCCGTTCTACCCATTCAAAGGCACTTCCGCGCGATGTGAGCACCCTAAAGCAACCGCACCTGTGGATTTGCTTGTCTCACGGCGTGAACGTTACCCAAAACGGATAGAGCGGTTAGGCTAAACATAGACACGCGCGGTGTGTTATATGAACAAAAGGATGAGCAAGTGCAGGTTTCGCGGAGACGTGCAGGTGCGACGTATATTAAGTATCTCTGAATGTACTTCCGTTTTAGCGAGGTGCAAACTTAATTTAAAAAAAGGAGGGGAGGGAACCAGCTTTCTATTAAATTAGACAGCAGATCTGTCACTTAAAAATTTATCCCGGCAGCTGTCGAAAAAGCACATGACGTAGGGACCGTTCCCGGCCATAGGTCGCACGCGTCGCTTTTTACCGTAAACAAAGATACAATCGATAATTTCCGTCAAATCGGGGATGACGGCTTTTCGGAAGTTTAGCCGAGCGGAAGGTGGAGAGGGAGAGGATCACACGCCGCTGTGCGGCGACGAGACAGCGCGGCCAGCGCGCGCGGGGGTTAACGACCGTTGGAAATCCGCCGTGTCGGCGGTGGATCCGCCTCGGAGCTTTTGACGCGGATCAAATATTGGCGTGTGTCCTGTCGATCGGCTCGCCCACGCCGCGCCACGTCGCGGCACGGCGCCGCGCCGCGCCGCGCGGCCCGCTTTGGTAAATCCTATTGAGTATTCAATTACGGCGGGGCGGCGAGGAACGGGGGTTACATCCATACATTCGTAGTTGGCCGGCCAGCCTCGTTCGAGATGAAATTGAGCGCTCTCCCGCAGTGTACCCTTCGCGTCACAAATGCCGGAAATATCCTTATGAAATAACTTTAGAGCCGCAGAAACTGCATCGGGCGATCTCGGACTATCGAGACCACTTGTCCAATTAAAAGGGACACCCTCGATATTACACGCAGATGTATTTATACGTCTCACCGGGGTATTAATCTCTATCGGCACACGTGAAAAATACATATCGAGTGATTTATACGATGTCCGGTGCGCGAATCCGCGACGGAGTCGCGTCTAGCTACGTTCGATCCGGATGTAAGTAATATCTCGAGGCGGGGTATGTAGGTTAACCATTTGCTACGAGAGACGGAAGCCATATACTCGACTGGTTCTCGCCAAGAGTAAGCTCGTTAGGACTGGGAAGAACTTTGTTAAACTCCGAGACCCGCGTCAACAACGCTAGTGTCTGCATTCGAGTCCGATGTGTGTTCTGTGCATCGCACACTCTGCATTAAGCTTTGCGTGTGCTAAGAAAGGCCGTCCCTTCCAATCCCTTCGCCGCTCCCCATCTCGCCGGTCGAAGCTTGAATTATTCTTCTAGCGTTCGGCGTGGATATAGTAGGATATTCGGGCTTCGACTTGGAGTTGCAACTTCGCTAAGTAGCGTAAATGTACCGTAAACGATAGCTCGATATAACGTATCCTCGTCGGGCATGCCGGCGGCGATTCGCTGCCGACAACTAATGCAATTTCATTCCTGAAAGTGTGGTAGCACAGTAAAATTTATTTCTGTTGAATTGAGCTAAATTGCTTGGTCGAATTAATAGCGGAATGTAAATTTTTATTGTCCGCCGTCGCTGGTTCTTTTTCTTTTTTCGTTATCGCGTCGAATTTGCGTCGCGTATGTAATGAGTTTGGAAATTTTCACCAAATTCAATTACGTTTCAACAGTGTTTTTTTTTAATGCCGTAAATATTAATAATTATTAATTGTCACTCGCTAAATATATTTTTCTCTCTCTGTTACAATATGTGACGTATTTCGTAGACTTCGACGTAGTTTCCTATTACATTTATTTTTACCATTAAATGGTACGTTTTGGTCTCTGGAGAATGTTTTTATATAGAGGAGAGTCTCCTATTATATGATAGGTTTCTAATATGAGATAGCTGCTAAATTAACAGACATTGTTTGGTTCCCCCCGTGAATTTTTATTGCCCTTAGAGTGAAATCTGTTTAGTTAAAAATTCATTTGTTAGACATGCGTGTCATCGTTGCGAAAAAACATTTGTGAAATTGGATGCTGAAAACCCGCCATCACAACCATAATAGGGGACTCTCCTCCAGTAATTAATTTCGTTTGCGGCAAGAAAGTTTTCAAATTTTCAAATTTCACACTTTTTAAATTTCAAATTCAATCTATGACGTATAATTTTTACTGCTATGGCATGTACTCTCTAAAAGTCAATCAGTGCATTATCACTGAAAACTGTTACAAATATAGCACTGAATGATTTAGTGCTTTCAGTGATGATCCACTGATTGACTTTTAGAGAGTAGGCACTTTATATCACTACTACTTCAATAAAAGATGCCGATGAGTCGCTGCAACGTGTTGAAAACACATGTAGTGCTATTTTAACGTCAGATCTGTCAACAACGTGTCCTGTCAACTGTTGAGTTATTAACTCCGGGTCGTATTTTTAAAGCACATACTTAGAAACGCATGAGATTTGCAGTAACAAAAATAGTCCTAAAGAAACATTCTTAAAGGTTTTTTTTTAATTATACTCTGCAAAATGATTCGGCATAAACTTTATATTGCGGTTGTTCAATTCAGAAGTTTATTGAGCAATTTAACGAAATGTTTCGTTTGTTTTATCATAATATTAAAATCTCGACTAATCTTTTACCTTTTGTACTTTAGTTGGAACACGGTTTATTTATGTTAAAATATATTTTCGGCGCAGTGGAGAGGAATGTTATTATATTTTTCATTCCCACGTTACGCGGGATAAGACGTTTGATAAAAAGGGATTTGTAAAGCCTGTCGTTTTCTCGTGCATGATTCGCTTTATCTACGATAAAGCGCAAAACCTTTCCGCCAGTTGAGATTTTTAGGTTTAATGCCTTGTATATAGTAGGTTATAAAGTGGTAGCGTTTCCTAAGTCTTCCGAGATTTCTTCTATGGTATTTTTCAAAGTTGAGATAAGCAATAATATCGATAGCAGCGACTAAAAAATGTATGTAATACATATTTATTGGCGCGTTTGTTATCCAGGTTGTCATAGGATTATACTTTCAAATTCTTTTTCACATTCTTCCGTTGATTTCGAATCTGTATTTTTCTTATCGAAAATGGCATCTGTGTGTGCAAAAGTAAATAACTTATGGCAGTTTAAGCTTCAGGAGAGAAATTAAATAAGCACGTTCTTCTAATTGGTCCACGTAATCTTCGTCTTGGCAGAGTTTTTATTCTTGACCGTTTTAAAGATATACAAATTAAAAATTTGGAAACTGCAACCCGTTTCTCTTCTGTCTCTTATTTTCGCTAAGGAAAAATGGTTTCCAAATTGATTTTGATATATTGTTGACATATATTCATGGATAAAGAAAAATCCGGTTCTCGTGTACCTACACTTTGATTCTGACAATCTTAAACTTTGATGAGATCGAAAATTACGTAGGTTTGTGGCGTCAGATTATATCATATGTAATTATGAAGTTGATTTAGGTCCGGAAGCGATATGGGGAAACTGCGTCTGTAACTAGGGGAGTAACTTAATTCTGCATTAGAGGGTATCCCATTTAGTAGCGTACGCTAAAGGCATATCTGGACGGTAGGAGATTTACATTCGCGCAAATATCCTTACGTTGGAAATAAATGAGAACTCTCTGCTAGATCAAACGCCAACTATTCTATTCTCGCGTTTTGATATGTATACGAGTCGTGTGTGTTCGACAAATAGCTACGCAGCGGCACGTTCGCTGACCGTCTCAAAGAAAATATTTCTCTTTGCTTCGAAAGCTCTGTGTACAAATTTTACGTCGCGCTCGAGCAGCGAACAATAACTAGTTGAGATAAATATAAGAAATGGAAATTTGAGGTTTCTCCCTCTCTCTCTCTCTCTCTCTCTCTCTCTCTCTCTCTCTCTCTCTCTCTCTCTCTCTCTCTCTCTCCCCCTCTCTCTTTTTCTCTTTCTTTCTTGGTTAAAGTTTCCGATACCGCGAGAAACATGTGCTTGAATATATATTGATGCCGATAACAAATAAAAAGTGTACCAATTATTACACATACGAGTACCACATATTTTGAAATAAATCAGCAAACTTAGCAGACAATTTCTTCTACTATTATATTATTATTAATAATTATTATTAATAATTAAAAGTTAGCTTTCAATAAAAGGACAATTAAAGCTGTAAAATTATAAACAAATAAATAGATTGCATTTTTTATTTTAAATGATGTTCCTACATAACAGTTCTTATTTTAATAGTATTTATTAAATATGAAATAAATATTCCGCGAAATATATTATGCTCTTATTTAGAAAAAATATTGTTTAATTGTCATTTTTGACATTACTTTAAACAAACAAACAAACATTCGAAACTATTTTCAATAAAAAGTGTATATGTAGTCTAAAGTTTAGTTAAATTTAAAAAATCAATTCTATAACATTAAACGTAGAAATAAAAATCTTTTTATTTTTACGTATGTATTAAATATACATAAATGACACATAAACTACAAATTACAATATTAACATATGTAAATCCTAATATATTTTAAATTATAATTGTTCACATTCCTTTGAAAAAGCTTGAGTGTCACAAAGTTGATTTCGACGATTAATTTGATAAAAGAGCTATGCCCGTACGATGTTAATTTCCTTGGAAGTTCTTTTTCCCGTTATGCGCATCGTCGTGTTTGAATTTTTCGATCGTCCGTCTCGAGAGCCGAGCAGATACTGTAAAATTTTGAAGCTACTTAATTGAAAGTTTAATTAAATTAATAAACGTCACGCGCGAATTAAACTGTTTGGTGGAGTATGCTTTCAAACTCCAGACAGCTAAGAAAATCGTGCCTTTGACTTCATTTCAAATGGACCTAACTTTAACGCGAACTCAATTTAGAGATTTAAATACCACGATGGGAATAACGTTGATGACAAGAGAGATACGACAAATAATAGCATTCCATTAAATATTTCTAAAGAGGAAGTTGATCCGCGTATTTATCAAAGAAAATCTTTAAAGGAAAGTGCAATAGTCCTGAGATACCGAGATAACGTTGCTTGGTTGACCCCCGAAACCATTAATGGGAATTATCACACTTTACCGTCAATAGGGACAACATATTTCTATCGGTCGTTTCCGGAAAATCTCGAACGGAGAGAAATCTTCATTAAAGCATTCCAGCACCTCTCTTTTCAACAGGAAAGATCGCGAAGATAGTAAGATAAATTATACCGTTTATTGGCTATTTGAAGAATCTTCGTTTCGAACATTTTAGTAAGCTTTTAGCAAGACATTTTCGAATCTGTCCTAATTATTTAATGTGAATAACGATTCGCACGACGTTGAGATTATAAATGATGTTAAAAACGGGTCGTAGAGAAGGTAATATGAGGACAAATCGTGAAATCTAGTTACGACTAGTTAGCTTTACAATTCTGGAAAAAGCGCAGAAAAATCAATTTATCATATTATTTAAGCATTGTTTAAGAAAACAATATAGAAATACACACTGGCGCGCTGCTAATTACAGACCCGTAGATTCGACCGCGCGGTGAATAAATTGTAATGGCCAATAGCCGAACGGTTTAGAGTATTTTCTCGTAGCGGATAGCCGTCGCTACGCTACCAGCATGAGGTTGTCGAGTGGATTCTCGTTCGTTCAGCCAATAGTCCTGCGGCTGACGAGCGATTTCAGCGGAGCGAGAGGTGTGTAGTAAAAGAAGGAAGAGAAGAATGCTTTCGAGGTGATTGATCGTCTCGCGAGGACGACGCCCCTTTCGTCCTCGCGACCAACGTTCATCCAACCGATCAGTGCCCCGCACCGCGCCGCGCCGCGCCGCGCCACGCCGCACTGCACCGCATCGTACCGCAGGGCCAGGTCGCGTCGATTTGTGATCTGCACACGCTGTACGGAATGCCCGTGTAATGTCTGCGAGATTAGCGTATCGGAAAAGAAATCCGACGATAAGTGCCCTTCATTTCCAGCTAATTCAATTGCACACTTTCCTTTATTATAATAGTCAAGTGTCTAGATTTTTATCTTTTCTCGGAGGGAAAAAGATCTCGACGGACTATGAATTACGAATGACAACAATTTCGAAAACAAATACTAATGATAAAAGACAATGGTCATCCTTGAATTTGTTCTCTCAGCTGATGCGTTCAATTATGTACACTTTTCTCTCCAATTCCATCATAAATCATGAGCTAAATTAGATTTTTGTTTGACTCGTAATCTCGCGAAAGCATTCGACGTAAGGGCGGACGCTTTATGAATGAGCTATTCGCTAATTTATATAACGTTATAGTATTTTATCGCCGCATGGCATTCGCAATTGGGGGTGATTCTGTGGGATAAACCAGGTCGCCTGATTACGGATCCCGCGAAGACCGTAATTAATAACAGTTGGATATATTTAGTACCGCGTCTGACATTCGCAGTTCGGCGGTCGATAACGTTAGGAAATTGCTCGCATAGTGATATAAGACGAGGGGTATATGTCGAGAGTATAAATTGAGCGGAGAAAGTACCCGCATGCAGGAGGAAGCACGCTCTCATGCGCCACGAGCGAAGGTGAAATTAACGATTCGATAGTTTTTATACCGCGTTAGACTACGTGTTTCCGCATTTTTTTTTTACAAATATATATTTCCGTCATTTCCCCGCGGAAAATACCACTGACCAGTATTCCGTACAAATGTACATTTTACATTATGCATGTTCGGTAATTGTGTAGGAAACTGTGTACACTGTTAAAATTATCGCTCATATTGAGAGGCTTGACGTGGAAAAAAAATGTAGAGAACGGACTTTCGCATTTTGGATAGTGGTGTTACGCGGCATAACTCGCAAAGATTTTATCCGAGATGTAAAATATTGTTTTTTGACGTGTGCTATTTATGACTCGCGATGAAAGTAGATTTTAGTTTGTTGACAAAGTTAGGATTTTTTGGAAAGAAAAAACTAGTGTTACGAGAAGTGAAAAGGGACTGTAGCGAAAACGCGATACGTCGTTAGTCAGAACGTGTTTATCAAAGTCATACAACTTTGACTATCACATACGTACGTGATATATAGGTACACACAGTTACAGGTGCGTAATCCGTCGTTGGTTCGCGAAGCCCGTGGAAGAAAAGCGAACGGATACATAACGTTGGAATCGTCGCGGTCGTTGCCGTTCGTACAGTTACGGGACGCGCGTCAAGTTCGAGCCACGTGTGTACGTGTACGCGCGCGTGAATGTACGTGTGCGGATACTTGAAATGAGCCGGATAAACGAGACATCGTGTAAGTTCAGTTAATGCATCGTTGACGGGCATCGACTCGTTAATTTGTTGCATTAGTTTGTCGCTGCGCTCAGCATTGTGCCAATAGCAAGTTTTCAAGCGTATAAAACAAAAGCTAACTATCGATAAGCATTTAAGCGGCGATAAATCCGCAAACCCGACCGATATCGCATGGACATTTCATTCGGGTGATACGGAGAGAGGGAGACGGCGCAGATAGCCGCGAATGCTCGGAATATTTGCGTGTATATGGTATATCCGCAGTTAATCCCGCGTGTCCTGAAACACGAGATGGGGGTAACGTCGGTAATTACTCTGTTTTGTTCCCTTTCCTCCCCACGTGCAGTTTCGCCTCCGCGATAGAATTTACAGATGAGAAAGTGAGTGACAATTACACAAGGCATGCTCCAGATTTAGCCAACGTGTTATTTGTTAATCGGCTCGAGTAAATTTACGTTAATAGTACTCTATCGGCCAATTACACGTGAATTATTAAGGATCGAAAGAGTAAAGAGCTTGTTCGAAAATTAAACAACAAATTTTTCATCCGTTTGAGCTTGAGAAATGCAGATGGATAACAAATTGTTTACTCTTAATTTGAAGCGGGCTTGAGCATATTTGTAATTTGTAAAGGAAATTGAGAAGCACTACATTTAATGACGTTTCTTCGTATCTAATGAGGAAAACTAAATTTCAAGTTGACGAAAGAAAGAAATATGTAGATTGTTTTATAAAGGTAGCCAAACACTTAGAAAGGATACGTTTAGAAGTACAATTGGAGCCGCTTAGTCTTTCAATTTACAAAATCCTGGCAGTATCTGATATTGATAAAGAAATGAATACTGCACGGGGATGCGCAGCGACGCTTGAACGTTTAATTCGCCCCGCTGTCACATAAACATCCGATATCGAAAAGAGACGAAGCCGAGTATAAACGCGGTAAAGCGCGCCCGCGCGCACACGCAGCATCGCCGCGGAGAGAAATCGTGCAGGTGTGTACGTCGTCGTCGTATAGAAAATTGCAGATGCTGCACACCCTGGTACTTGCGAACGACGATATAGCCGCGGGACATCGCTTTCCCGAGATATACCAATATGAAATAAAAGAGATAAACGAGACAAACGCAGTACACCAGCGGCGTATATGCGCACATACGCACGCACGAGTATGTACATACATATGTGCCTATGCAAAGCTTTAGATAGGAGGGCTCTTTCAAAATGCACGTCGATAACGAGCGATACCCGCGTACGAATTTTCCAGATTATATAAACGCCTTCGTGCGATATTAGGTTCGTTCCTCGCTGAAAGGAGCACAAGAAAGAGTGTGATTGTGTGTGTGTGTGTCTGTGCGCGAATCACGCGTGTTGTCTTGGTCAGAACTGTCGAACGGGACGATGGACGAATTCGCTACGTTCATTTTTCGCCGGTGCGAAATTGTCGCCCGCGAAAATTTCACGTCCCTCCGCGTCGTTGAATTTTAACTCGATGCCGGTGATCTACGGTTCCCTGGAAACCGACCGATAGTCGTTTCATGAGTTATGGCTCGCTGTCGCACGCTGATGCTGCTCGAACGCCCGTTACGACGGTACAACACTCGTACATTTTATATCCGTATTATTTAATTCTCTCTGACGAATAAAATCTCTACTTTTATTATTTCGCGAAATATTAAACTAATAATGGAGCGCGTAGATAAAACGGCGCGCTCGGTAAACAAATTAATTAGAAAAATATTCCCCATCTTCCGTCGCGATAACAATGCAACTTCGAGTGCAGCAACGGGAATTTTTATAGCGCGAAATGTAAAGTAGAATTTTATTTCAATCACAGGATATGAATTATTACTACCCTAATGTACAAAATATGTTCTTAATAGGTTTGGAAATTGCGAAAACACGCACGCGCATTAACGCATGCGATAAAAGTTTGAAATCGCGACGTGATTATTATCTTTTTCATTTATCACGAAATGAATTGAACGGTGCGTTAAATGATTATGCAAAAATTTTGCCACTATCAAAAGCTCGTCATCGCGCGATCATTAATTTCCATGTTTATCGGCATCCGTTAGCCCATAAATAAATGTTAACATGGACGGCTTTAAATTTAATAAAAGAGTCGGTGACAAAGGGATAGGTGGCTCGCGAACGATAGATAACGGTAGCCGAAAATTGGAACACTGACGGCTAAAAATATACGAAAGCCTGTATACGTATACGTATGTTAAACGTTATAGAATTTTTAACAGCTTGACAGAATACATATATATGTATATATATATACGGCGAGGTTAACGAGACAAAAACATATATATTTTCGCGGAACGATTTCCTAAACCGTGAGCATTCGGCACGTATTTGTGCGTGCTCTCGCAGAGCGACACATCATCAGTACCGGATATGACAACGAGCACAATGGTGAGCGGCGATAAGTGGATATTAGGCTTTCTAGGACAGAACGCGTTTCACTGTAATTTATGATTTTCGCAATTCGCGTCGAGATAGCGTTGAATGACCATTTCAAACCAGATTTTAGAATACTGCCCGTAGCTTAGTAATTAACGCGAAAATTTATATGACAAATACGCAATGTCGAGTCCCCGTCTATGTGCGCGTCTAAAATTTTAATTAAAGAAAAAAGTGTCTTAAAATTATTAATTGGATTTACAAGTTTGCATTTCTATGGCTGCAGTATGTTATATCAAATAAATATTAATTACTCGATTGATTCGTTAATTGAATTAATGAGTATTAATTTCAACATGAATGTCGTAATTTCCCTCTTGGATCTTTCTTCGCACTTACGCTTTTTTTCACGTCAATGCCTGAACAATTAAATGTTAAAAGTTAATTAGAATGAGCGAGCAAAAGAATTCGTGAAAAGTTATTTCTCTTTCATAAAAATGACTGATTGAGATTTTATGTTTCGGATTTATATAAACAGAAATGTAATTTCTTCTACTGTTAATTTTGTATTCTTTCTATCTTTTGCTCTTTTTCTTTAGTATTATTTTAAATATAACTGTATATTTTTTTGAAATTTTTCTATTTGTTTTAAAGCTTGAGAAATGCTGTTGCGCTTAGATATTTTTTATCTAATGCCTCACGCAGATATCGGCTGTGTGTGGCACAAAGCAAGTATGAAACTACATCGAAAAATACATTTTAGCGAATATCTGCATTTCAATAACTATTTCTGTTACTGTGTGTACACTTGGGAATCGGGTTACGTTACTGTTTGTGATATTCCTGGGTATTTTTTTTTTTACAAAAGAATGATGTTTTGTAGTGTACAACGGTTTTTGTAATAATTTTAAGCGGAGATTGAGATAGATTGGGTAAAAGAGAGAGAAAATAAAACCGTAGATTTTTAAAATATTGTGCAAAAATTATCTTTGCCTGTTTTCACAACGAAAAATTGCAGCTAAAATGTATGAACGCGATATAATCCAAATTTAAATGAAAATATCGTTACCTGATCTCGCCTTGTTCACAATTGTACGGCATGTTTATTAATGCGCTTATCCAACTGCTACCGCAGCAATTTTCTATAAATATTATGTGTTTGTCTTACAAATGTGAAAATACGTTTTAACACACGTATACATATATAAATCCACTTTACGATTAAACATTTGGTAATAAAACAGTGCAATCTTCATTTGCTACAATTTTCTATTGGTCTTTTCTTTAAACTTTAATTCGGGTTTCATTAGCAATCGTTAAAGTACGACGCAGTGCTGGAAATAAATTTCGCGGTGACCGAAATTATTTTATAATTCTCAGTTTTTCTGTACATGTTTCGCGCGCGTTTCCGCCGCAATAACGACATGCTTACTTCTTCCAGCAAGATTTTCAGTTTGTAGCGCTGTGGCAATTCGTATTTTGCGGGACAACTCGTTTGCATTTTCGGCGTGGAATCAACGCCGGGTATATGCAATATTAAAATTACTCAAGTTAGAGAAGGAGAATGAGAATTCAAAGTGAAAAGCAGCCAGCTCGCTTGTGTGTTCGGCTCATATTCCAGCCAGATATACGTCCGCACAATCCCATGCAAAGAAGCGACACTTTTTTCGATAAGGACTGCCATGTATATGGCTCGTGTTCGTTTGCGTACCCGGGCTTTTAAACCGGTATAAAATGAGATGTTATATTTTAGATAAACTTCTCGTACCTACTTTTTTTATAAAATTGCATATAAACTAGCTCTTGGAGGATTATTTTACATTGCCTATTATATTTTTTCATTTACATTATTTATTGCGAAAGTTTAGGAACGTATTTAAAAATTACTCTAAATCGCTCATATTCACTTGGTCGTACGGATAGTTGACTATTGTTAACGCCTATCGCGTTTACCATGCAAAAATAATGCGTAATACGTCCCGCGTTATGTCTTTCGTAGAGGAAAGTCCCCTGATATGATGATGATGCGATAGCGAAGTTTCTGCTAAATTAATTGGCATTATCTGTTGGTTCCGACATGAACTTATTGCCCTTAGAGTGAAATCTGTTTAGTGGAAAGTTGATTGTCGGATCGTGTAATCGTTGCGAAAAAGGATTTGTGATTGAATTTGGACGTTGAAAACCTGCTATCTCACGTTAGAATTCTATCTCATAATAGAGGACTTACCTCTAATACCTGCTGCAGAGAAATCAGGTGGTGTTCAGGTAGCGTATAAGAGCGCACCAAAGTATTTCGGAATAACGTTGCTCGCGAAGAACAGCAAATGCAGGTTGCGTTTCTAATGAGCTTACTTACATCTGGCTGTGTGCGTCGGGAGTGTCGGGCGTAGTCTCCGCTACGCGAGGAACGACAACGAGCGTAATCGTGCACCATGACGAGCCAGCGAGTAACACCTTTGCCGGTGCTTCCTAGGGCAAGAGGTGGCCTTTCTCTCTCTCTCTCTCTCTCTTTCTTTCTCTTTCTCCCTTTTTCCCTTTCTCTCTTTCTCCCTCTTTCTCCTTCCGCAAAGCAGTTCTCCGTATTACCCGTGCATCTACTTCCCGTTTTTCGCCCGACGTGGAATGGCAATTACGAGACTACAGCCGGGTAACGTACCGGCGCCCCGTGAGAGCGTCCCCCTTTAAAACTCGCAAGGGGAAGGAAACACCCGCATCTTTAAACGTCGGACTAACGCCACTACACGTGTCTGCGTACGCGTGTGTATACGTGCCTTGCTTATATTACAGGTGCACGTATAGTGGTGACCGCGAGTCAGCTTTCAAACTATTTTTTTCAAACAGATATTTCGGATATTTCTATTCTATGCAATATATTTTTATATTTTTCAAATAAGACTTTATGATATTTGTACGAGCCTCCATTTCTCTTTTTATCGGACAAGAGAAAAATCAGACGAGTGGAAAAGAACTTGCTGTTGTGGGGTATATTTACAATCATTTTTAATTCAAACTCTCTTTTTAAACAAAGAGTTCTTCTTGTTGCAATTTTAAGTATTCTCTGCTTAATCATCTTCACTTTCGTCTTCAACTTGCATTAATTAATTTTTGTAAGCCAGAAAGCCGTTTTAACATGTTTATGCGCTTGGGTTCGGGTAATGCATTCTACAATAACTTTGTAACAGCGATATCTCAGCGGCCAAGAATTGATACAAGTTCTCCGAGTGGCTTCAAGTTTTGATTGCTTGTGATGTGACTACATTGCATGCATTAAAAGGCCAGTACTCTGATTTGTTAACATTTGTTCGCGGAAGGTAATCGTTAAGGTAACTTGATGAAAAGATGCACGTTTCTCGTTAATGTAAACATTTTCGGTGGAGCTGCGCGCGAAACTACACAGAACTGAGATTAGTTGAGGTACACGTGTATAAAGGCGAAACGTTGTGCTTGAACAAAGAATCAATGTGCGGATCGTATCGTACATTTCACGCCATTCCTTAATCTTTTTTGTAAAGCTTGCTTTTAGCTTTTAGTATCCAGCAACGCGAGGTCCAGTATATGTATAATGCTTTTATCGTGGGACACCCGAGAAGTTGGGATCATTAGTAATGCAATACTATGCCACAAATGGTAATGCACGTGATTTTAAAGAAAAATCCTCTGTTTCCGTACACTTGCGATTTTATCATTTGCAGTCTAATTTACTTTCACTGGGCAAATGCGCAAATGAAAGTGTGTATATAAAATATTCGATAAAATAAAATAAGCGCATAACAATAGATTATTATTTTACGCTTACATTACACGTACAATATAAACGCGGATATGTACATATCGTTAATCCTTTAATGGTATTGTCATTACTATTGATGGTCGTATCAATGAGAATAAGGTTAATTCGAAACACGATTTTATACATATGTGAGAAATATTTTTTCAAATGAATAAAATGCAACCCACTAAATCTACAGAATATTACAGAAGGCGTCGAAATTGCTCTTCTATCGCGTATCTCACGAGTCTAGACGGCATCCTCGTTGGATTAGATTAATTTCGCAAAACTATCACGAATACAGTCATGTTCTGCCTTTTGTGAAATGAAGTTCCGTTCCTTCAATTTACCACACGGAACCTTTGATACAATGATCACTTGAAAAGGACCGCAAACATTGAAGTTTTTTAATTACTACTGGCGACATTGAAGATCACCTCTCGTTAATTTATCGCAAATACGTACTATGCTAGAAATTTAAACACGAAGGAATAAACGGCCACATTCGCATGCTTGTAGTGTGCGGGCGGGTGGGTTAAAACAAAAATATTATAACAATATGTATGATATATAATTTGTAGAATTTCTCTTTTCCGCAACGTTTCGGAGAGGTATATAACCAGGCCGTCGGTATTCTCATATTTCGCTGGCGTGCGAATGCGAGCGCGGAAAGTTTACGAGCCGGTGGAGGCGTTCCGCCGTTTCGCGTCACTTTCGTCGGCACCGACTTTACGATCGTCGTATTTATAAGATCGTTGGTTTATACACGTGGAAACTTCTTACTTACGCAGTGTACGTACGTACGTACGTACGTACGGCGCGTGAGAAGGAGCCTGACATTACGAGAGCAGCTACGACGTGGAGTGGAATGAAATGGAATAATAAGAGAAGGAGACTAGGCAGCGGAGGTGAAGAAGGAACGAGGAGAAATAGAAGTAGAAGGCTGTAGGGAAGAGAGTTAGAGGACCCGAGAACCGTGCTGACGTCGAAACGCGGCCGACTATCGATTGTCCTATGCTCGACGTGTCGGCGTTTTTCTCCTCTTCTTCGCCGCCTTTTGAGCCTCAGAGACGGTGCCTCTTTCCACGTGACTGCTTTAATTTCGATCACTTCGCTGTTCTGCCGAGACCGCCTTTCACCCCGGATTATAGATCGCTCTTACCAGAATCATGCAAAGTATTGCTTATCTCAATATCCCGAGGGATAAAGTTGGTTTCGTGAGCAGAATCGCTTTTTCTGCGATTCGCCATAATCTACTGTCGTGTAGAAATTTACAAACGATACGTGAATAGACAGCCCTCATCGGGACACGCGGGACAAAATCTTTAAAAGACCTGTCATTTTGTCTATGTGTTAATTGACAATTAATATTAATTTAATTCGACAAATTTGAAAAAGGCGAAAAGAGATATCACGTCTAATATTCCAAGTCGGAAAAGAATCTGAAAAAAAATCGTGAATGATTCGTTTGATCGAATGCGACAAAGAAAAACACACAAGAAGGAGAAGGGAGAGAATTTACTTTGTATGAAATATAAACTTAATCTTCCTTAGTCTAATGCTCGTCCGTAAGAAATATTTCTTTTGGGCGAAACACAACGTCGATAATGTAAAACGATCTATTATACATATCGCCAGAATACATACGAATGTCGACGAAATGAACAAATGAACGAAACTCTGGAGAGTTTGCCCCGCGTGTTTTCTCTGCCGTGTTTCCCGTCGCGGACAAAATGGAAAGAGGTCTGAGGCGGGACAAAGTTAAATACGCTTGGGAATGTAATCTCACGGTAAGAGAACCGGCAGAGGAAACGGAATATAAGAGGATACCGCGAGGGCGGGAGCTTTTTTTTGCGATAATAGCGTAATAATCGAAATGAAGTACTAGCAGAGATATTGTGCAGAATTTAATGAGGGAGATCATTTCATACGGCGCGAAAGAACCGGGGAATATCGCGCGTAATCAAAAGAACCGTTCTCGCGCGAAAAGACAAGCGTTGTTTATACATTTTATAGAAATGTTAACGGCAATTGCCGTTGTCGCGATGAAGACAAACGACGCAGAGTGGAGGGAAAAAGTCAAACAAAGCTAACAAACCAGCGTCGCGGCGCAACAACTTACCGCCGAGAACCACCGTCTGGAATAAATTTTACGAGAAAGGGGAGGGGAAAAAAAATGAGAAAAGTAAGGAGGGTGAAGTAGCGGACTCAACTTTTAATGCGAATCAACGGATCGCTCGCTATCGCGAGCTCGGCGAACTTTCACGCGTGACCTATCCCGGAAATGAAATGCTCGGACTAGAAACAATTTTTGATAAATCGCCTCTCGCCGCAAAACGGCCACTCGCGGCGTCAAGGCGGAGAAAAAACGTTTTCCGCTCGCGCCCTTTTTTTCTCTCCTCCGCGTTTCCCTTCTTCGTTCTCCCGTTCCCTCCTGTCTCCCTCCGTGAATTCTAGGGATCCACCAAATGCAATTTTATATTACCGCGCGCGAACGCGAGTACATATACGCGTATATACTCGATTCGCCTATGTATTTTGTATATTATGTACATACATATATATGTATACATGTGTATACGTGTATATATATGAATGCATATATGTATGTAGCCTGGGTAGGCAGCTCGCTTTGCATACCGTCGACTCGTCCGCATTCATTTACACTAATGTACCACAATTTGCGTTGCATTTGTCGCGGTGCGCAGCGTAACACGGTACGACGAATGTGCGGTCTGTCTTTTATCTCCGTACGGGCGCTAGTCACACGTACGATAACCGTGGCACACATACGAAATGTCTGCCAAGTCGTGGTACAACCGACACGCATCTGCGAGAGGGTAACTCTTTGTGGAAAAATAAGTAAAAGAGACGGAATAAACTTTTCTAATCGGTTACGTAATTCTCGCTGGAAATTACTTTGACTGAGAGGACACCTTCGCCCATCTCTCCCATTATAATGTATAATATTGACGTACCGTGCACCAATTAATTAAAATTCTTCTGAAATAATTAACTACGATCGAGAAGGGCTCGATATCGGAAGCGTTACATGTGCAATCAATTTATTGACGATTGCCACATTTTGCTGCTTTCAAAAATCGTGACAACTGATGATTTATTCATATAGTAGTATACGTCTTGTTAAATTTGCGTTAAAAAATTTTCTCAAAGATGACGCGATTGATCGAGAACGTTTTGTCATTTGGATATCACATTCTACTCGCGTTCTTATTATGAAAAATTATGTATCCGTCATTTGTGTGACACGATTTACGAGACACTACGTGTAACTCGCTGAGCGTTCGCTCGTTTTGCTGATGGAGCCAGAGGCAAGCCGGAAATTGCTATAGTGGCGGAAGAAGAATCCGTCGAATCGAGGACGCTTGTTTTCCCGTCTACAACGCTAAACCGATCCCGACCGCCGCGGCGCGACGCGACTCGACTCGGTTCGAATCGACGTCGAGCTGTATCGCGCCGGACGCGCCGACATCGAAGGCTCAATCCGGTTTATCCGGTCGGGCTATGAAGCGATGAGATAAAATCGGTCTGCAGAAAAAGTGCCGAGCAATTTCCGTTAACCCCTTCAGCTGGCCATTATCTACGCACTTGATGACTATATAATTGCTAATATTGATATTACATTCATCGGTAACTGTTCGGAAGTAGTATCGACTCGCTATCACAGAGACATAAAACTGATATCTAACAAATACGGCTGTAGCTGCACCTGTTGTTAACACACATTTCTTTATGTTAAAAAATATATTGGCGCGCCTATAAAAAGAGCAGTACAATCGTACATGAAATATCACTTGCTAAATTCAAATCTTGCAATTGTCGCAGAACACTGATGCGGTTGTTGGCGAATATAGTTTTTCGTAAATTTTTTTTATTTATATATTTTTCATATATTTAATGTGTATTTAAATAATAGTAGTTTAAATACTTGGTAAACTTTAAGTTATTATATAACGTTGTTATAATAGCGTAGCTATTATGAAGTTAAAACAAACTGAATAACCGTACCACGTATATATGCTGTATCGATTGTAGTTTTGCGACAAGAACTCTATCATAGTACTCTATATTTTAATATTTTATACACAACACCGAACATCATTAATCTTATGTAAATGTCGGTAAACGCTTCCGTCCAGAATGTTACTTTCTTGAAGATATGACCTCTTACACAAGAAAATTCATTTTTCTTGCAAGCCTTTTTCCAGAGTAAATAAATCCATCATGCATGTCTTACAACGGAAGCATTCGCTGGCTTTGATTTTTTATGCTAATCGCGTGAAATTTGATAATTAACAATTTACATTTACGCCTCACATTGGCAAGATTTCCCTATGATATTGTATATATTTAAAAGTATAAAAAATTATTTAATTACCAAGCTATAATAAATATTAATTAATTTTGTTGCAATTATTGCGTAACCAAAAGAAACAAGAAATTTATATCCCGCAGAATCAGAAATCGAAAATCAGAAGAACATGACCGGCGAGGAGGTCGCACTATCAAAAATTCCAAGAATTTTATTCTTACTCCCAAGAATATATAACATTTTTATTTATAAATATCGACATAAAATTATCACAGGGAATTTTTTATTTACGTGTATAACAAATTATTATTACATATTTATACGTACTTGCAGTGGCTAATGCACATTTGGTAGATTTGGTATTCTATTTGCGTACACTCAGGAGAATAAACTGTTGAGTCAAGAAAATATTTCTTGATTCAACTATGTGCTGCAGTCACGGGCTGTCAAACAAATATTTGTTAATTCACATAAACATTTGTTAATTAAATATATATACATATATTTGAATTGCAGAAATACTGTTAACTAAACATATTTAGTAATATCAACAATTTTTTTCTCAGTGTATAATGTAAAACGTATAAAAAAATAAATTAGCAATTTGAGTAATATGAATCGCGAGAGTATAAATCACGGGTTAAGCTGTAATTAATTAGGCCGCATTCTTCTCGGCAAAAATCTATTGTAGATTGTACTTGTGGTAGGGAAGAAACGTGAATTAGCAAGCAAAAAGTCAGGTTTTAAACACGCATATTCCTTCTCTTTCTCTGCCCCCGGTGGCGTTAGAAACGATACGGCGCGGCGCGCGAAAGGACGACGGAACGGCTCGAAGCGTCGTATTAATTAACCGTGGGCGCGGGAGCTTCCTCACGTACGTCTAATTTGCTCCTCGGCGTTTCCTCCTATTGTACGTATCGCACTTACGCGAACGAATGCGAACGGTACGAGGTGGCGCATCGCGACGCAACGCGGTACGAGCTAGGTAGGTGCAATGCTCCGCTCTTCTCTTCCGGTCGTGGCCACCGGTCGGTCGTCGTTGTAAATCATCTAGCCCGGCGCAGCAGGTTGCACTTGCTGCTGCAACTTGTCCGCGACTCTGAAAGTATATATTCGTCCTGTATCGCCACGGTGCGATGCGCAGCGACTCGAGTTGTAAAGCCTCGTTCACGCTAATCCTTTAACGAGCGCGTTAGAGAAATATTAATTCATAGGTATTTCTTATCCCTTTCTAAAAAAGAGATGTTACCGGCATGAATGTTCATATCGAACAGTTGAGGCTTCTTTTTCGTCATGCCGATTTTAAACATCGGTTTTCTCGAAGCGCACCGTGCTTCGCTTTTCTTTTAGATTCATAATAAATGAAAATTTGCAATTTAGAAATATACATTTGTATACATCAACTATTGAGGTAAAACCTCTAATCTTGGTAATTAGAATTTAAGTAACAACGATTTTTGTTTCGAAACATTTTCTCGATTGAACAGAATTAATCGTTAATTTAAACAATACCAATAAGTCCGCAGAATAATATGCAAAACGTAGCAACAGTCACGGAACAAAGTAATGTACAATAAAATATTAAGTACGGAATTTTCCATTGCGTAGGCAAGCCAACGAATTCTCAACGTTTTTTTGTTGTTTTCACTCGGCGCGGTATCGTACGACGATTAAGCGGGCCAACGAATTCTCAACGTTTTTTTGTTGTTTTTCACTCGGCGCGGTGACGTACGATGTTTTTGCGTGCCATCGTGTACCTGAAGGTCGCTGCGTTCTCACTCGCTCGCCGAACGTCGTGCCGGCAGGCAGCAGCGAGAGTCGCTCCGTGTGTGGTATTACTTTTGCGTTATCGGTTTCCAAGACTCGATCGCGATAAATGTAGGGATAAAACGCTATTGATTTATACACCTATGTCAGTAACAAGTAACGTTCCTCGATTAATTATTAAGTTTCTACAACTTGCAATGAGAAACGAATTGTTAATCGAAAATTATCTCGATTAACTGTTGCAATTAATAATAACTATTTATCGCTGGAAATTTTGCTTACATAATTTATTTCGAGGATTAGGTTAAATGACAAAGATTGTAAAATATCGTGCGTTTCGCGGTATTTCACATCGCGTACGGGAGTGCCCAAAATTTCGCGCGATCGATGATTTTCGCGAGTGAGTGTTGTGCAAGTGCAACAAGGAAATCTGAGAGGAGGAGCAGGCTTGGGAGGCATCGGGCAACGGCGGAACAACCGTAAGGTAAGTGTTTTACATTTTTATATTTGCTACTTGTACAAGAGAAAGCATCTGCTCTCTGCTTTTGTTTTATTTATTTAAATTCGAACGAGGATTCGAATAAGTGGTACAAAGACACACGTATAAAATTTTGTGAGTTTATATTTCAAAGGAATACCTTTTTTAGTATTTTATAATTATTTTATTAAATAACTATTTTAAAAAACATAAAATATTTAATACTATAATTTGGATTTTCCGTAATTATTCTATAATAATCGTATACATATTTGTTCTTTTACAGTTGAACGTACGTAGTTAACGATGTAGACCGCAACTCTGCTATTGCGAATCGTATCAGTGAGTGTTACATTATCTTTGATTTTAAATTGATGTTGTGCATACAATATCGTCTTTGCGTGTATACAAATTTTTTAAACTATACAACGCTCAAGAATAAACGGCGCGCGCTTTGTAATTTCTAGTCTTTTAAAAAATAAACCAGTGCAGTATGTATCAGTACTCGTTGCAGATTCGCCCTCAGTCTCAATTTCGATCATTCTTTACTAATGCCATAAATTTGGCGTTAGAAAAAAGATGTTATTAATTTTTTTAACGCGCTGCTTTAATTGCGCCTTTACTTCCATAAATTAGAGTGTGTGACATTGAACCGTAATGATAAGATGCCATTATTGAATAAAACTGTCAGCTTTTAATAAAGCTTTCTCTTGCTACTATATAATACGTATAGTGGATATCGGTTTTACCATAACGTTCTTTCGCAAGTAATTTCGATAGATGAAATTAAAAATGCTAATATCCGATAAATTTATTAAAACCGCAATTCACGTGTGCTCGCGTGGAAACGACTGATATCATCATCAGGGGTCATTATTACTCGATTTTATATGATCACACATATCTGAAAACGATGTTTATGTTAACATTTATTAATTTTAGCAAATGTAATTTTATTTATCGCGTTGATCCCGTTCTATTTGTCAGAACGGAATCATGCTATCAGATACACGCCACGTTTTGTAGGCACTTCCGCTTTTGTGTCATCGTGCCAGGTCACGTTAATAATATTCGCCTTCATCCTGAAATTCTTACTATATATCGTGGATAGACATTAAAGCCACTCAAGGCACAGTCTCCGTAATACCAGCGACGGGGCCAGGAAGACCAGGAAGTTTTGCCTTGTGACGTGTACTCGTGTATTCATTCGCCGGAGAACATCGCGACGGGCGTGTAGATGACGTCATTTTAGGCATTTAACAGTTTTCTCCTATGTCTCATATAGCGTGACACACGCGCGGAAGATGTAGCCTTTTCGATAACCTTGGATATTTTCTGCGAATTACTACTTGGCGCAATATTTTTACGTTAATACAATGTTGACAAGGACGATTTGCGCGACTATTGTTTAAAAAATCTCAATTTCCTCATTTAGTATTGCGTCATTTGTGTCATCTTTCTTGGAGGAGCAACTGACGAGGGGACACTGCTCGCGCTGCTCTTCACCGACGGGGTTTACAGTTATAAGTTGTAACTACAGCTTCGAAGGCACAATCAGAAAAATGGCTTTACATATATCGATAAGTATCTTTTATCATCGCTGCAGGTTTTATCGGTGAAGAGCGCAGCGCGTACCGTCTTCTCGTAAGTTTCGGATCTGCTTGTGTATTTAAAGTAATAGAAAGGTTGGCGCGATCGATGAAATTTAAAAATACCCTACAATGAGTCAGATTAAATCTTTTGACAATGACATTTCTGTGGCGTGCGTCACAAAACGATGCGATGGTAATGATCTGGTGCAAAAATAGCTAGTTGTCGCGGTAATTAAGATCGATCTATTCTCGGTATAATTCACAACCACGAGCGACGCTCGTATACGTGAGGCGGTTTTAATTATCTCGCGAGAAACACGAAACGTTCGAATGCACATACTATTTCTGCCGTATTGCTTGATATTACATGATATTTTGTTGCACAGACCCCGTAGTTACGTTTCCATCAACCGTACCTCTTCCGCCGCTTCGTAAAATACGATGTTTTCCGACGCTCCGCGTTAATGAGTAAACTTTCCGAAATCTAATATATCATATTATGTGGCTCACGATGGAGATATAATGGACAATGTAGGCAATGCGCTCCTCTCTCCTCCATCTCTCTCTCTCTCTCTCTTTCTCTCTCATAATAATTCCAATTTTTAATTTCGTCTCACTTCCAGTAGTGTTCTATTGAAAGCTACACTGTAAAAAAAGTATGTAAAATTACATACATAATAAATGTAGCGATTACACTATTAATAGCGGAAATATATAAATTTATTTACTTTTACACGAAAAAAATTTTACTCTTTGTTGTGTAAATACTTATTTATACATGATGAAAAATTACAAAAATTGTAAAATTTACGCAATTAAAAGCAAGCAGCGAGGGGAGAAACCGCTGAGGGCATTGTAGTGTACAGATTTGCGGCATTACTAGGCATTTTTTGGGCATTAGTTTGGGCATTAAGCCTTGCTGGGGCATTGTAAAGATAAAGTAATGCCCACAGGGGCATTGGTGTACAAGATTTTGGTCAGCGGTTTCCCCCTCGGCAAGCAGTTTACTTATTATATAAGGTAATTTCATCTGCAAGGTGTAAATTTACTGACGCATGTAAATATACACCTTTAATAGATGGTCCCAATATTACCCACTATAATAATTGTAATTTTATATGTAATTTTTTTTACAGTGTATTCTTTATGTTGTATTTACAACAACAGATATGACAACTTTGAAGGCAAGAGATCAGATATTTAATTAATCGTGCTAGTGCTCGTGTTCTTTCCTTCCGGTTAATTTGGCTTACTTTCGTAACGTTTACATTTTCTCAGAAGTTTAGTAGTTACTGGTTGCTGTTGCGTTAGAGTTTGCCGTTACATGAATATTTGTAATTAATCTATGCCGCTCTTGTTACAATAATGCTGTTATGAAAACATCACTAGATTAAAATTGTCACATATCGCGTGTTCTTTAACACTTTCACGTTGCTATAAATCACGTTGACATGTATTTATTAGTCGCTACTTTTTTTAATCAAATATAACATATGAATCATTGGTTTTGCTGAAGGTTTGCACAAAGATAATACGAGGTTGACTTGAAAACAGCTGTATTGCTGCTGTGAAACGTATGAAAAAAGAAATGTCTTTTTCCTATGTGTCAGCGAATTTCAAACAGACAGCGGGGAATTGGCAAACACGAGTATATCATATCGGGTGATTCTGAAATGAAATAAAAAATATTATTAACGAAAGGGTACGCCGGGAAAGCTTATAGTGACTTATTTTAGAATATTTCGGTTTATATTATACAACGGTAAAAGAGGCCTGTACGTTCCATCTTTTGTTTGGAATAATTTGAAATAATGTACGCGATAAAATATTATTGCAGTATTGATGATACCGTTTCTATCAGAATTCATAATGTTATTTATATTTAATTAATTTCATAATAGGGGACTTTCCTCTACACTGAATGAAGTACATTGTCACGTGTTTCTTTCGCGTACAAAATTCTAGAAGAGATGGATCGTGCGAGTATTTTTTTTTACCCTTTTCACAGTATATGTTACATGTTAATTGACGACGGAGAGTGGTAGGTGGCAATCTTCATTAATCGCACGTTACTCGCCTGTGCCTTAATTCCGCTGAAAAGCCGAGGGGAGTCATTGCCAACTGTTCGAGTAATTACTCCCGTTGCGGTCACGCTAATCTATAGAATATTACTTGGTTAATGCGCAGCTCGCGGTTGTACGTAGCAAAATTGAATTCGATGCCAAAGCTCGAATTCGCAATCTCGGAGTCACCGAACAGCGCGCCGCCGCGCCGCCGCGCCACCGCGCCGCATCGCGCTGCCAACTCGCTCATTTGTCTCCTGTTCCTCCACATCTTCCCCTTTCTCCGCCCCTTTCTCCCCGTGCTGTACGTCGCTTATCTCTCGTATCGATCGCAAATACAAAGTCGTGATTCCGGAGCTGATGTATCTCACGCTCGCGGCATACCGCAAAGTTCCGCCCCGAAGTGCGAAGTGGATTCGCGAGCGGGAGTGGATTGCCGGATACCGCGCGAAAGATCTCTTTTTCGTTTTTTTCTTCTTCGCAGCTTGCGAACTTGCGGCAAACGAAACAGAAGCGGGGGAGGCTGGCGGCGAGGTGCTCTGCCCGGCCGGTGGCTGGCGAGGTTGCATAAATATTATGCAAATATCCGGAGCGGCCCTGTTACACCGCGCGCGCGGACGCGCGAGACCGTTACGTTCCTCCTTTCCTGCGCCGTGCGCCGCTCCGCAGCACTCGCAAAGTGTCGTTGCTTATTTCCACCGAGATATGCGCGACTCGCGTGTCTCCCTTATCGCCCCGAGATAGCTGGCACTTTGCATACGCAGCATAATTCAACACCGAACCTACTCCCCCAACGCACCCTCCGCCCCGTCCCCGCTCCGCGCCTCATCCCTCTGTCCTCTCTCTCTCTCGCTATCGCACCCTCTATCGCTCTACCTTGCAGCGACGGCGCTTCTTCTTCTTCTTAGCTCGCTCTCTCATCGCGTAGCCCCCCTGCGACTTCTTCTCGCTTACGACGACCTTACGTTGTCGTTTCTGCGCAGTTCGATCCACGGCTGAACGCGCTCGGAGACTTGGAAACGAGCCGAGATAGGTCTTCTCCCCGTAAGGCGTCCTCCACACTGACGAATACGCGTGCAGATTCGCACCTTCGTACGCGAGACTAACGAATTAGAATGTGGGACGTTCGTAGTGAATTCATTTCCCATGACGGACGACGTTAATAAACAAAAATATACACGCGACGTATACCACCTTAGAATTGAGCCTTTTGCGATGCAACGCCATCGGCGAACGCGAGTTTTCCCCTTGCCGTTCGTAAACCGACTGTCATAACCACTCTTATGGTATAGCAAATTTTTCCCTTGCGACGCATGAGAAAAATTGCACGGGGTCGCCGATAGAATTGTTTAATGTTATCAAATTTTGAAAAACGTTATCGAACATTTGTACCACCTGGGGAATTCTTTCTTATACAAGATACCCCAAGAGGAGTAATACATTTCCTCCTTTTTCTTTGAAGCGTGCAAGTGCAGATAAGAAGAAACAACAGAAGGAATACGCTATTTATCGTACAAGTTAAATTTATTCAAAACTTTTCCAACTATGATCAGAGAATAAAAATCTCGTCTCACGTGCTTTCTATCGCACTGATTTATATTTTAGTGGGGGGTTGCGGTGGAGCTATTGATAATTGAAGTTAAACTTTTTGTTATAACGTGTATAAATTAATACAAACTCCGGGATAAATATTTAAATATTATCTTATAATTGATATAGTGATGAAATCACATTGATTTCGCTACTAATTAAGTTCTAAGATGACGTATGAAAAATGTATAGAGTTAGTACATAATCGTGAATTGTCCAGTAGCAATAGCATAATAAATTGAAGGGATTTAGTCGAGCTTAAATAGACTTTTTACGTTGAAAAAGTTTACTCGCGGCAATTTGTTAAAGTTGAAGATAAATTACGGATCATGTTCAGAAGAATAATATAAATTTTGTAAGTATGCACAAAACCCTAAGACGGTAAGAAGATTGGTTGACACGTATCTGCGTAGCTGCAGGCTAGTATCGGCCTCACAGAATACTAGAGTGCTTTGCCGTTTTGTTGGTAACCACTTGACTTCTTCTCCTGACGAGGTCTTTTCATTCCCGACGACCATCTTACAAAATTGGAGCGCCGGGAGGATAGCGATTTGCCGGCGAGACCGATCTTTTCTCAGAAATTTACGAGCATATGATAAGAGCGCAACGAGCGGTAATTCTTTCAAATAAGGAACGATGTAAATATTAGATGCTATGGCGTCCCTGGGAATTGTTGCAGTCGTTTCATTGTAACCAAATGACAAAGCGAAAGTATTAATGGAATTTTCGTGCTGCACTTGAAGAGAAAAATGTATTAAGTTAATGGATCATATCAAATTATACGTATAATTTCTACGAGTTTATTCACTGATTACGATTATCAATGCAATCGCTTCAGCGAAATTTATTATTACATTAACACATAATTTGTTCAATTAATTCAACGTTTGTTTCAATATACGTGATTACAAATTTCTCATTTTCGAGCAGTTTTTCTTTTTTAATGCAGAAATGAAAGCAACAATACACAGACAACTTTGTTAAAATTTTATTACGTTGGAAATATTTTACATAAAGTGTAGGAAAAACTGCGGATCATTATTATCTTGAGTTTTAAGATACAGCACCCATCTGATAGTTTAAAATTCATAAAATTTGAAATTATTACTTCCATATCATGTAAAATTGATATACTTATTTCAACTATGCACGACCGAGGAATTTAAACATTTTATGACTCCTTTAATAAGAAGCTTTTAAATTCAAGATTATAGCTTTTTAAATTTTTCCGATATGACGGAAAATTTGATTGTGAATCTAATGTTATTCAAAGAGCATTTCTATATATTTTAGTAATATAAAAGTTAAAACTAAATTCTTTTTCGAAAAGTTTGAGATATATACATATCGATGAAATATACAATATTATATTATATTTATAACAATAACTCAACGCTATTCTCTTTAATTTTAAAGATGTAACATAAGGTAAACATGTTTAAGGCCTTGTTTTGTTAAGAATGGCTCTCTCTCTCTCTCTCAAATTTGAATTTATTAAATATGTATAAGTAACGAACAGAACAGGGTCAACGTGATACAGGAATAGTATTCAAAACTCGACAAATATTTCTATGAAAATTTGGTATAATGGGCTTTGTTTTCCATAATTTCCATTGGACGAATTAAATAGGTTTTGCCGAAGCAGAATGTAAGTTGAAAGAAAAATATATATTTGAAATAATTTGAGTAAAACGATATAGGAAAGAGTTTAAAACATTTGTTTAATTTCATTAACGTCATCGTTCGACTGGCGCCAATTATCGTAAAAAATAAAAACTTTTGGCTAATGTAATCTAGTTGATTTTGCATCGTATGATTGGTAAATATTAGCGCAGCGTGTTTAAATTTAAAGGGTGCAACGAATTAGAGTGCGCTTCACCATGTTGATAATCATAACTTTACATTTCTACACCGTTTGATAGGTTTGTGTATCTACATCGTCGATACATAAACGAGAGAAGCTGCATAAGTTCTTTACATATTTAGCGTAGCGTAGGCTGTATATAAAACATAATTCAAGCGACAAGCAGCAAGTCGTGCTTTGCAGTCACAATTCTCTAATTAACATGAAGCGCGCAGTGTAAAGCGGAACTGTACTGCGTAAAAAGAAAAATTGCATTACGTTCGGCCGGACGAGTATTGTTATTCCTGTGCTTTTTAGTACTCCAGGTAAATGTAGAGGGAAACAACAAAGTGAACGAGCTGAAAGGTTCGCGTGCTTATGGGTCGGTAGCAGCTTCGTAAAGCCCTCGAGTGTTTCGTACTATTCGTCCAGACACATCTTCGATCGCTGCTTTCATTAAAGTTCTGTAAATGACAAAATTTAATTCTCCCGATAGTTATTAAATTATTCTCTTCTCTTGTATCACACAGATCGTTTAATGTCATTTTCGGTGAAATGATAATTAAACGTATTTTATTATTCCTGTGGTTGAATCCTCGTGGATCGCTTTTAAAAGCGGCCATTTCCAAAAAAAACCACTTAGGACATTATTATTGAAATCTTTGGCCTCTCACGCTTCTGATTGGAATGTAACTTCCTTAATACCGTTTGTAATAGAATTTGTCTTCTTCTTTGTGTTTGTCATCACCGTCTATAAAAGAGAATGTATCTTGGAATAACAGTGCGCTTACTGGAATTGGAGGCATTGAGATTGTAAACGGTGAAAACCGCAATGTTGTCGAAGGAAATCCACGCCGTTATTACGCAACCATAACAATGCCGCGAATGAGATCGCGTTCCTTTACATGAAAGAGATTGTACGCGTGCTGAAGGATAATCGGTTGCTTAAATTGGTTGGTCGGTTGGTCGCAACGCGAGCAGAGAACAAAGTAATGAGATTCTAAACAGCGAAGATTAAAGCGAGAATCTTAAAAGGAAGAGCAATGCTGCTTGTCGTTGCGATCGTCAATGTTTCATTTGCGACAGACGCTAGGGGTAGCGAGCGACAAAGACAATGAAATCGCGAAGAAGAAAATTTATAACACTGCGAGATATCCGCGAATGTTCAATTTTAGGATACTGCGTTTGTTCGTTTCGAAAGAGATCTGTACAGTGTGAAATTTTTTCTTAATTTTTATCTATTTATCATCATAACAATTTATAAAACAGCATAGTTGGGATGAATAACACTTCAGAAAGAAGGAAAACGTTCTCTATATTTTTACAACCTCTTGTACGACGTACATCATTATATCTGTATTTCGCGTATTACATTTTTATTCGTGTTTTTGGCAAGAATCTTGGTCGAAGAATTTTATTGTATGTACAATTTGTTGCTTTTTGCGATTTTCAATGCTGAATGTTTGATCGATACAGGATCGGTCTAGGGGTAGTAAACAGTCGAAACGAAGCGATGAAGCCGCGTAATTAGAAATCAATATCAACATCATGGAATGTTCGCGAATATTCAAGTTTCAGAGAATTGTTGTTTAAGCATCGAGTGTTGGTAAATCCACTCAACCCCGATAAAGTCTCCGCTCCGATAAAGATTAATCTAAGCGCAGCAATTTGTTCGTAAAACGCGTAAACAGGATGGATAGCAGTTTGGAAAGAAGGAAAACTTTCTCTAGGGGCAGATTATCATACATTTGCTTACATTATATACAGAGTGCCTCAAAATTTTATGGCCGAAGCATGCCAAATTGTTCCACGAGTACAATGGGAAAAGATTTAATGTTTAAACGCAGTTTCAAATGTAATGAAATTGGGAGGGCAAAGTAATTCATTAATTTTTCTCACAACATCAATTACTCCTGCGAGTAACAAATTTATTGTGAATGCAACTAAAGTTTGAGGATCAATTAGTCCGTGTACGTGTTTTCTTAACCTGCTAAATTTCACTTGCGGGGAAATTATGCGAGAGAAATTATGTCGAAGAAGAGTCAATACGTGACAAGGACTGATTGAAAGGATCAATGTTCCATTCGCTGATATTAAACAAGATATATCGGCACGAAATTCGTAGAGTACTGAATTCCATTTTCCAACGTTTATCAAATTTGCATTGGCAAGAGAAGTCGATATTTTTAAACGAAAAATGAATTTTTCTTTCCGCGACAATTATATGTTATAGCATTATGAGATTTTTGTTACAATAGAAAATTGATCATATTACTCGCGCGAGACATAAACAATGCAATTATAAAATATTGTGACACCCCGTATACTAGCTGCGTCGGTATTGTTTCTATCTGCAGCCACATTACGCAAATTGGAGAGTAATACGCAGGTTGTAATGCGAATTATTGTATTTATCAGAAAATGCGGATATACAGACAATGTAACCTCGATTTTATCTATTTAGGTCTCTCCGTGAAACGATAATAAAACGGTGCGCGGCGAAAGTTTAATCCGATACACGGTTAAATTAATCACTCGGGAGAAAGTTCGACAGGAAGGGCAGGCGACCAGAGGAATAAGATTTATCTGTATCGGTTGCGACCTGTGTATCGGCCTTCTAAATTGCTTCGACTTTCGATAAACTCTTTTCAAGCCGCGCGCGCGCGCGCGCGTACACCTCACGATAACTTTTCCGTGGATAAACTGTAAGACGTTATTTGAATACAGAAACGTTTCCCGTCTTGTGATTCTGACTGTAACTAGAAGTTCGGGCAACGCAAGCTTCGCTCCTTCCAGTCTTTTGCACAACTACGTTAGATGGTGTAAGCTTTCCACTACGTAGCCTACATCCAAGTTAATTGGCTGAATACGACTAAAGTTTAACTTAGGAAGACAAAGGTGAAGGCCGCTCGTATTTGATTGCGCCGACTTTTTCATCGATAGGAAACTCCGCGCTAATAAAGGATAATTACACTTCTTTATTATCTAATACACGCTTGGTAACTCGAGTCGATAACAACTAACGAATTCATTCAAATAGACTACAGGATTTTTCTGTAGAATAAAGATAGATTTATAAATGCGAGAGATATTTTTTTAGAACAGTCACTACTCTTCACTTTGTTCCTTAAGATCATAAATATTTTATATAAACCAGATTATAAGATTTCATCGACTTCGGTATATGAGAAATATATTATTTTATTTTCGTTGTGCTAATAAAAAATTATGTGATAATGCTATAACATAGGTTTACAAATTTACATAGAGTTATTACGTATACTCTCTTAAAAGTCAATCAGTGGATTATCACTGGTATTAGTAATTTCAGTAATAATGCACTGATTGACTTTTAGAGAGTACAATTACAACACGCATACGTATTTTGAATATCGTAAGCTTTTATTTATTCGTTGAAGATTTCAAGATACATAATTTGTTCCATATATTGTTGTAGTTAACGGCTAAATTTTCTATAGATAAATTCAATTTCACCGTAGAAGAATTATACGAGATAAAAGTAACAAAAGTCAGTTACATTTAATCGTAACAGCTCGTTTGTCCGAAAACTGTCGAAAGTCGAAAATGACTTTTGAAGGCTGTGGCCACCTGAGCGCGTAATATTAGGAATCTCCGTAGAAAGCACGTAGTCTCATTGTCCCTCGGTTTAATATCACGGCTGGGGGAATCGTGGAATGCACGAAACCATTGGGTAGATTTCCGTAAGGTACATCGTCTCGGAAAACTCGCAGCGGGACGCACGGGTAGGGGGGGACAAGAGTAGAAATGTAGCGTCGCCATGTGCGCGTTCCAGCGTGCATTCCGACAGCAGACGCGGCTCACGATTTCATGAATGGGATGCTACGGCCGTAAAAAGCCACCGGTGGGTCAACTTGTACCAGTTGACTCCGATAATTGCGAGCGCTCGAGCGGAGATCAGAGGGCAGAACGAGCCGACATTAGCCTGTTAGCCTATTAGTCCGAGTCAGCGCGCTCCTTGCACTCCACCACGCACGACACACCCGCGCTTGCAACTCGACACCACTTTCGATGCCACTCCGCTCTTTTCTCTCTTCTCCTCTCTTTCCCTCTCTTTCCCTCTCTTTTCATTCTGTCTCTCCTGCACAATGGCCTCTCTCCCATCTCCCGTTCCCTCTTTCGGAAGGAAACTTTGCAAATTGTTACAATAGTGTCTTGCGTGTAATTGCGCAGATCACCTTTTCTCTATTAGCGTAACATCCGCTGGAAATTAAAGAACGTTCATTAATATGAAATTACTGATAAATGTTTGCTAAATAGAATTAAATTCTAAGTCATTAGAGCGGACTAAGATCGCGAAATATATGATATACGCATATCCGCGCTCTTAATATTTTGACTTGCACATTTTATATTATAGAAATATATACGCTTTTTATTTTGCTTATAAAGTAATTTATAATATATCTTAAGATACTATATGTTGAATATCGGGCTCTGTACAGAATGTGTGTACGTACGCTGTAGAATTTGGCGTGGCGACGTATGGGGGAGGGGGGGGGGGGGTTCCGTTACATGAATGGTTCATAATTTGTAAAATATGCTCTAAATATGAAATATCCAAGGGGGAACCTTGCAAATTACGGACTTGGTCCGCTCTTACGCTGAATGCTTCATCAGTTTTCGGATGCCGGGCTGATTCGAGATTTTAGGACCTCGTAACCAACACCTGACTCACTCTGGACCCCGTACTAAAGGTCTGAATATCCTTCTTACACACACTCCGCTTTCCCTCCGCTGCCGGCCATTGCGAGCGTACGCTCATTCCGCTCTCGACTCTCTCAGCCACTATTTCATTCTGTCCTCATAGTCCGCCGTTCGTCTCATTTTCTCCGGTATTCTCCGCGTCGTTGCTCTACACGGGCACCGCTGTGCATACGTGCTCCCCGGCGAGAGTAATCACCGGTTGGTATTGGTACGGCGATGGTGAACAAGAGGGAAGAGAAGAATGCGCGGCATCTATCGCGCGGCATATCTCGAGATCTCGGAGTGTTACATACTTAACGTCATCCCGCATAACTGTCTCTCTCTCTCTCTCTCGCTCTTTCTCTCTCTCTTCTCCCTAATGTGTAATCGCTAACGTGCAGTAATCATTCGGCCTCATCCTGCGACACACATTCGCCCTCGTTGCTCTCGGTAGTCGGAGGGAAACAGACCAGGTAGCAGAGAAAGCGTAATGAACAGATTCCGACTTCGTGACTTTAGTATTTGATCCACCGTTCATTGAACCTAAAGCAGGGCAGGATTGCTAGAGGTAAATGCGAATCCTATTCTCGTATGCAACCTGGAAGTAGACTTTGGTAATTATACCAAAGTTAAGCGCCACGAGCAAATGCAAGATCGATTTTAATATGACAGAGTTAAATGAATATCGCGATGAATTCTTTCGCGCCTGTTTAATAGAATCGCGTCGTGAATGATTCCCAAGAGTCTACGTTTTATTTTTCTTACTAAGAGCTTTTTCACAAATAACACGCAACTTTCTACCGATGAAAAATTATCTTTAAATCTTATTCACATATTAAGTAATAATTAAACAATTATATTAATGACTACACAATGAATTTAATATTAATTGCCAGGAAGAAAATATAGGATCCCGATCGTGATATAACTCAAAATTTTTTTACTATGATTATGATTTCCAATGGACCAAGATTTATGGTTGACAATAAATATTCTTTTATTGCCTATGTAATGAGAGGATAGCTATCTAACTTCATTAATACTTGTTCAATAGTGACTACGAATATTATCATGATTAATAACGTTGTTAGTCATCTCTTTTATCTTCCTGACTTAACAGCAGGGTTTTCGTTGAAAAATGTATTGGTATGGGAAAATATTCATAAAAAGTACGCATATAGCATAGGTACATATATTTCTTTATTCCCGCGTTTTTGGGCTCAAATTTATTAACGGCTTTCATAATCTTTACATGGGTATCTACCCATAATTTTCTACTTTCTATGGTATTGCATAAGAGCTATCGTAATATAAATCACTAACACTGATTCCACACACGTGTGCGTATGTAAAATACATTTTATTATAATTTCAATAAGCGCTTAATATCTACGATCAACAGATCTATTGATAATATATCATGGTTGCTTAATAATTAATATTGTAAAATTAAATAAAATAAATGAAAAATATAGGATATATTTTCCGTATTTTATTTAGTTAAAATATTTAAAACTTAAATAATTTTTGCGAAATGTTTAACATGAAGAGGTACATTTAGAAATGTAATAACGGAACAGGTGTCAAATATTAAAAGTGGAAATTTCTCTCATTCATCTACGTTTTGAAAAGATATTCGTACGCGATTCTCAATGCAAATAAATAAAGAGTGAATCTCCTAGAGATGCTATGACAACTTTTCGTATTTCTTCATTCGAAATGACAGTTGGCGGTGATCGCAACTTTGGCGAACAGTATATTTGCTTCATCTTTCTACCCATTCGCAGTTCCGAAAACAATGTGTTATCGGTGAAATTCTTCTCCCGGACATCGTCCATCTTATCGGGACCGACGATGTCTGGTGCCGGTGTGATTTCCGACCCCGATTCGTCGTCGCGATGGCATCGCGTCGCCTCGCGTCTTCATAAGTTGCGGCAGGAACCGGTCGTCAGCGATTCTGCCCAAACTGCGTTATTGATCTACAGCCTCGGTACCTTTGGTAGCGGATAAAGTGAGCTAACTGAAACTTACCCGTGTTTCCATATATATTCCAACCCGCCTCCGACCTTCTCTCCTTTCCTTCGCTCGTTCTCTCTGTCGGGATTATTAAATGGGGCTTTGGCAAGATCGGCCGAGTCGAACCGCCAATTTCGACCGGAACCACTTGCACCGACCCCTTTCCGCCGTTACCCTTTCCTCGTGAGTGGTTTCTATTGGACTTTGTTGGATCAGCGATCTTCGCGAAGGGAGTATCTGCAATCCATCTGTGTGACGTGAACACACGCGTACGTACGCAAACGAGTGAGCACTTGGACACTCGCCGTATGAAACAGCAATGTGAACGTGCAATTTTCGGTTTGTGAATCGCGATTTCTTCAAATTTCGACTTAACATTTTACTTTTCTTACACACGTGTACGCATGTACACATTCACGTCAATTTATTTCACCTAACATATATTATAATAACGACTTCACACATATGCATTTGCGAAAATTATTTTTACTAAATCATTAAAACTTTTCGGAAATTTCGAATCTATTTCTTCCTATTAAAACAATTTTAATATTAATTTTCTTAACAAAGCTATAAAAGTACAAACAATAAAGTTTTTCAATCCAATTTCAGGTAAATTGTACTTTAATGAAATGTTAATACGTGTAATTTTACTTTAATAAAATATGAATACATTTAATTAACAAAATGTTTAATAAAACAGTTTGAAAAATGCATCTTCTACAATATTTTTTAATTATAATTTTTTATTAGAGCAAAACGTTTTAAACTCGTGAAAATATCTGTCATTAACAGCATTTTCGGGGAAAATGCTCGTACAAATGTGCGTTTTTACAAATTTATCAAGTATGTAAAAAATATTACAATTGTAATAGAAATGAAGCTAACAAATAACAGCTTCTGAATTTTCCTGATGGAACGGAATAATTGAAACTGAAAATTGCTGCGCTCTATATCGTGTAGTGTCCACTTTTCACAGCTGTAAAGTTATGTACGGATCTCAGAAAAACAATGTATATGTGCATGTACATGGAATCTGAAAGGATACGTGTTTACATGTGTACGCGTTCAACAGTCGCTGTATTTGTATTTTTAACTTTTGTACTTTTATTTTCTGCTGCTATCTATTGTAAAATAGATGCAGAGAATGTTTCTGTGTTAAAAAAAGCGTTGTTCTATAAACAGACAATTCCTAGGTCGAGCCAAACCCTCGTGCTGAAAATGAAACAGAAATGTTACGGAATTGCATGGAACGTCGTGCAAAATAACGGAACGTATTTCGCGCGCGGTCAAAAGACTAAGTGGTTTAGCGATAATTGCCGTGTTTGCATCTGCGTGATTGCTGGGGAAATCTTTACTGAATGAAGCTGATTGCTGAAATGTACTATCGCTCGTCAGTAAATGCATAGTCCGTGTATTCGCTGTATCGCGCATCCAGCATACCCACGCCAGACATCGTAAGATGCGAGTCAGGTGACTCTTCGTTAGATCGTTTCGTTCCGCACTCGCCCCCATCTTTGTCCTCGACATCCTCGTCTTTTTTCCCCCCAGCTTGGTTTTCCCGCCTCTTTCAGTCTCTTTCTTCTTTTCTTCGAAGAGGTCCTCCGGTAGTGTCGTTCTGCTCCGTCTGGTCATTCGTTTCGCTCCAGGCTACCAAACCCTGCCAGTCCCACTGTCGGTTTTTACTATGCAAGATCGAGCGCGCAGGGGGTACGTTCCCTTCCTCTCTCCCTCTTCCGTTCTCTGTATAAAGAAGATTAAATTAGTGCTATGTCACGGCTCTGCATAGCGCTTGAATAAACATCTATTGAATAAATAAATTCTCGCTGTAGTATTTTTAATCTTACAATTCGTGCATGAAATATCAAAAAGCCAAGCAGTTTGAAAGCTGATATAATTGAATAACAGATGTTGAATTTGTCTCTGATGAATATATTTTGTTTATTGTAAATTTACTATAAATATAATGCGGTCGGTTTTCTTCGGTTATTTTCGGACTGTTGAAATATTATTACGAAATATAAAGAAAGTGTTTGGTCAATGCTATTGGAGATCGCTGGAGGTCAAGATACAAGGTAGTAGATTATTAAATTGTTCCGCTATAATAAATCAGAAAGCCATGGAATCGTGTCCAACGTTCAAGTTTTGTATCCAAATATATTTTCGTATTTATTTAAAAACCCGGATAAAATGTCTCGTTAGCGATATCAATAAACTTGGTGATTGGTAATCAAAATAAAAGAACGTTTTTTATAATTGTTGAATTATTGAAATATCAATAATCATATTTACCGTTCTTACGCGCGTTGCATCAATTTTAGTTTGAATTAAATATAGAGTACGTTCATACAAATTCCTTAAATTTCTTTTTATCAGTGGTTTTTCATTCAAATTAATTTTCTATGGAAAGATTTTTACTAAATACCATCTCCATAATTTTTTAAATTTGACGGGAATACGTAGTTGACTCTCTCTCTCTCTCTCTCTCTCTCTCTCTCTCTGGATCAAATGAAGGATGATATTTAATGAAGCATGGATATTTATATGCAGCGAAAATTGAACTTGTGAGGATTATTTCCTTTAAAAAAAATGCACTCCGACTCGGTCAAAGAAACCGCGAATGAAAAAAAAAAGAGTTGTGGGGAACTTGCGGCGCTCTGTGTATACTCGAGAGAAATTTAATTATGCGCTACCTTTGTTGAGAATTCATGAGTCTGGTGCCGAACATCAATTTCGAAACAAAAAGTGATTTCGCAAATTGTCGAACTTCTGAACCAAAGCTATCCGAGACGGCACTTCCCGCGTCGCGCGATGCAATAAACCTGAAGAGTTCCCCAGCTTCGGTTAACTCGGTCAGTAATGGCAGTCAACGCTCTGCTGAATCTGTAAAGGAACTTTCGAATAGACAATACGGGTAACTCGTGATCGACTCGATTGTACGGCTTGTCGTTATACATACGAACAATTTCGAGAAAGAACGTCGAGTAAGTCCAGATTTAGCCTGTCGTATCTCATCCGAGGCGTGACTTATCGAGCCGCGAGTAGACACCGAGATGCGCTATGCTGCTTCGTTTACAATTCATGAAACTTTCATTATGTCATCAATAATTATTATTGCTGCCGTCTGTAGCCATGCATCACTTTCAGAGATCTTCTTGCTACTTTTCTGCACAAAGTTTCAACGTAGTGCAAAAGTGTCGGCACGCTTGAAACAACTTGTTACTTACGTAGCTGGCACTTGTGGCGGAGACAAAGTATCGGAATTTGCAAGGCGATTGCACGTAGCCATTTATAAGGCAGGATGTCATCCAACGAACAGACGGTTGCGCATTATCGCATTTCTCTCGACTGTTTCTTTAATCTTCAGTTTTCTGTTTCTGGTTTTTGATTGCCGGTTCTCATTTCTTGAAAAGTACTGCGTTATCGACTATGAAAATTATTATGCTACCAATAGATTAATTCACTCCTCAATTTAACAAGGCGTTATTTGTAATAATTTTACAATTTAGTTATTGCAACACACGCACGCATACACACACACACACACACACACTCGTGCTGTGTACAGCGTGAATTTGAATACAGGTAGCAGAGACCTGGTGACGCTGATGATAAGTACTGGCAGAATTACTATAGTAAAGATAAATTGCATGCACACTCACTGTTAATCATGGCTTATCATATAAGCGGATATCGCCAAGTTCCTTAGGATATACATGATCCACTCCAGGATTTACAGAATTGTTTGCGTATATTATAAAATTGAATATACATTCTGTCTATGTATAATCTGTCACACGTGAACATTTTATCATGCATCGAAACTAATTATCGTACATATTTAACAACCGATAATTTTTACAACACTCGTACTTGTTAATGGATATTGGCTTATTCCTTTTTTAATCGTCCTTTTCATTGATATTGCGTTAAGTGTCGAGCGGTGACTTGTATAAAAATATTTGTTGTCGATTGTATATATTTTATGGGTTTGTTATTTTTCAATACGACAACACCGTTAGTTAAGTTAGGTAACTGTACACTAGTATCACCACGGACGCAATAAACCGACCGAGGCGCATTCAGCCGCTAGACACAAATATACACCGGGTGATCCTGCGGATTTTCGCCTTTTGCACCATAAAGCCGTTTAAATTTATAGGCATTACCGCGTTTTAGCTCGCGCTCTATAACTGTATATGAGCAGCAAGGGGTTAAGGCGTTACAATGGGGGCTGCTATTAAACTCCCAGTCACGGTTTCGACCGAAATGTCGGGAGGCTGATGTTAAACGCGGCCAGAATAAAATTCCTCGGTGGTTGCCGCGAACCGTCCGTTTCCTATCCATTTCCTTCGTCTCTTTTTCCGCGCTTTTCCTCCGCGGCTTCCATCGGAAAAGCCGCTGTTGGTTCCTTCGGACTAATCGGCCCGAGCAACAGAAAAATTTGTAGCCACATCGTTTTCTACAATCGTTTAGTTGCTTTTTCGAAACCTGGGTGGCATACAAAAATAAATATCAACGCCGCGATATCGGTTCTTAAATAATGCAGAAAAAAAGAATATGTCAACGATTTCTTATTGATTTTGGTATAACTAATTCGTTATCTTCGATAAATGTAATTATTATTACATTTGAATCGAAGTAATATCATCTCACGACAATTATATGAAATCACACGAGATTTATAAGTTAGAAGCTATTACAAATAAGTTATTTTTAATTGAAAAGTAAAATAATAATTAATCCTAAATCAGTAAATAAATTTTTAATTATCTTATGCTAATGCCGTTAATGATGTACATAATTATAAGTTTGTATTTACCAAAAAAAAGGAAATTCAACATAATGACATAAACGAATGTTTTTAGATGTCGAATGTAAGCTTCTTAAGAACTTTCATCTTTAAAGTATTAAGTGCTAAATATATGAGTAGATCTGATATTAAATGTAATTTGTTGCAAAGCAAAACTGCTTTCTCATTGACCAGTAAAAGTTGTCCAGCACTTTTATTATGAAAATAATACCAAGTAAAAATGATGGGATTTCGTAGAAATCCAATGTATCGCGTGAGAACGTAGAAAGTTTATTTGCAAATAATAAGAAGGAAAAGCGAGGCAAATTACTCGTGAACTCGTTTTTTGTATTTAAATGTGTGAAAAACCCAATTATCTTTTTAGATGATTTTTTTGCCTTTCATAATTAATTAAGCGCAGAGGTGTTGACGGGACTCTAAAACTCTAAAGTAATAAGAAGGAAAATAAAGCGACTGCTCATGTGGATTCTTGTCGAGCTTTCGTACTGAATAGACGTTTCTTAACTAGGCCACGTGATTTTTCAGTTTCCATTGTTTTTCTCTCATCCCGTTCTCTTTCTTCATTGTTATCGAGCGCGGTTTGGAAGGAGCGACGTTAATTCCTTGCAACTGCTTGACGGCGGAAAAGTTAGTAGTTAGTTCAGTTTTGGTTTAGCAACTTGCGCAAAAACTGCGCTTTCTCTCGGCACCTGCTGCTCCACAGAAATAAAAGAGCCTCACAGCGAAGAAAGAAACCCGACACGCTATTTGTTGTCGGGTAACTATCGAATTCAAATAGCAATGAACTTCGTTTACAACGTTCTCTCATCCATTAACCTTTTGGAGCGCTCTTCTTTTTTATCTTACGATTTTTTACATTTCTCGCGTCGTACATCGATTTTATAGCATTTTCTCGTCAAGAAACACGCTGAAGTTAAACTTCCTTTTTTAAATACTGAGATGAAATCTTATTCTTTTTTATTGAAAAATTGGCGAAACTTTATAAGAAATATTAATAGTTATTTTTGCGATGTATAGCTTATTGTAAAGGGATAATTTTGGTTGTTACCCTCAAAAGTAACGTTTGATATTTATTATTTGCGCTGAGCACAACCTTTCGTAAAGTACTTTAACAATTAAACTATGAAGTGAAATACGGCACGATAAAAGGATTTGTTGCGAGGAAGTCTACGCGAAAACGGCTATTACCTAGCTGGGCGTGTTACGAGCTATAAATTAATTATAGCTCAGTATTCATAACTAGGTTTCGTATTTGTAACGAAATATTACTTAAAAGTTGTTAAGAAGGAAAATTATTTTAGAAGCACTTTTCGCAGCTTTTACCTAAAATAAAATAACGTGGTAAAAGTTTTTATCTTTTCCTTTAGCTCGCAGTTCATTGTGTTATAAAATATCGGATTTTGTTACAGTTACTATATGTAGGTACGTACATATGTATATTGGAAGTTCGTAGGGTACCAAAAACTAAATTAAAATTTTCAATAATTTCGTTCCATCTATTTGTTTCGTCAAGAATCAACATAATAAAATTCAACTCACATGCATAATTTATAGTTGTATAAAACTAACCACTTTGCGATTGTTTGTTGAATATTATTTCATTTTAAATTTCTCTCCACGTTGCATGCCGTATAACATAACTTTTTGCGCGATGTTCGACATTTTATTGTTACTGCCCAACCGTGCAAAGTCCTTTAACAGAGACGATTGATGAAATTTAGTATAGCAATCTGTCGTGCGTGGGGGCGACGAAAAGGTGGTTTTTTTTTCCCTCCAACATCGCGATAGACGGCGACAAGGGTGGCGGCGGAGGCGGAACGTGGGGGGACGGTGCTGCGGGTTCTTCGTCTTTATATATGCGAGTAGGCGGTTATACATTGCTCTCGAGGCACGCGAGGGTACGATAAGCATTTCGTTCGATAAAAACAAACATTGTCGGGGACCGCGCGCGCAGGACCTACCTCCGTCAGCAAAACACATCTCCCCGAGATTCGCCGGTATCCGCGGGTACCACGACTTCGGCGAGCGATCGAACTGCGCGGCTCTTAACTGAATTCAAATGCAAAGCAGCAATGACGTTCCGATAGAATCCGATCTTCTGTGACCGGGTCGCTGATTCCATTCCTTTAAGTAAGATATTTGTATTATCCGAGATATTGCGCCCGACGGATATACGGCCGCGATGTTGCTGTCTCTTCGGATTTAACTTTTCACCCACTGACAAACTGAAACGAAACACGACGACTTGATATTTTACCGCTGCGACGCTGTGGGATGTGCCGCTGTCAACTGGTGTTTATTACCAATGTGTAACGCGAAGTGAAGTGACAGGATCGTTTCCTTTTTACCTTAAGTGTACATGACGTTTTCTCTATACTTTGACACTTTTGCACAAAAAAAAACAATCAAAAGCAGTCTTTTAACGATAAATGTGAAAGCAGGACATATTCCATGCATTTATTTACATCAGATAATTGATTCATGTGCCATTTTATTTATAAAGTTTTTTTTACTTATCTGCAGGATTATTACATTTCCTTCGTAAAAATTGTTAATGTCAATCCTTGTAGTAAAAGTAACGAATATGGATAAAACCATTAACTGTCTATTTTTATTGTAGAGGAAACAGGAAGCTACTATAGACTTTTTCTAGATCAACCGAGTGAATAAAAATTGCTGGAGTAGTCTTAAACTAGGTTAAAATGTCATTTAATATCTGAGTTCCATTTCTATAATACATTTGTTTCTAATGGATGGGAGGACAGTGTGTTTTTCCAAATTAAAAAAATGTTTTGTCCACTTCAGCCTTGTGCAGTGTTTGGCCTCATGACATGGGTTTAGAGTAGACACGAGAATAAATGAGAATCGTGCAGTTCTTTTTACAATGACTGCTAGTCTTGCATACAGAATATAATGCACTACAATTTTTTTGCTATTAAATCACATCCGATGATAGACTTGGGTACTCGAAGAAAGAAAAATCTTTTAAAACACATTTGTTTTCAACCTGTTTTAAAAATAATGTCACTATTTGAAATAAATGGAAACTGACCCCTGTAAAGTACATCATGCGATGAAAAATCAAATTTTCCGTGCTGCACATTTTATATCTTGATCGACAGGGATTAGAAAGTTTATTAAATGTCTTTTCTATCTACCGTGACAATATTTTCTCTATATCAGGAATCATTCGTCTTTCTCTCTTATTTCACTTTAAAGTGGTATTGATGTGAACTGTCCACGTTAACCCCAAAATTATTCTATATTTACAATAACCTCGTGTATTTTTTCCCCGATTATTATCTCCATTTTTCAGTAGAAACTTTGACATATCCGCATGGTCTAATCCTGTGTCTACATTATCCCCTATCTCCTCTACATGCTTTGGCAAGAACGTTATTCTGAAAAATTACAAATTTCTATTCGTGTTTCAATATGTAATCGTAGATCTCAAAACGGACGGCTCGATCAATTTAAAGAATGGTAAAACATTTTCTCGAAAATTCTGACTTATTGTTGACATTTTGCTTTTGACTTATGATAAAACGTACTAAATAGTCGCGAGATTTTTATTTTTGAAATTATAATCAGTATAAAACATGAATTTTGTTTAATTTTTTGTGTAAAAGAAATAAAATTCGTTATCCTATTTTCAGTTTCTTTACTTTATAGAGTTCAATTTTTGACAATTGCTGGTGGCTTTGTAACAGATACAATCAATAATTATGGAAATAAAGTGGCAATAAGTGGAATTAAGTAGCAAATCGTATTAAAGTGACATTTTTGACAGATTATTGAGTCAAGTATTTAATGGATTAAAATCTCGCTTTTATTTTAAGTCGGAAGAAAAACAAAAAGAGTGTCCGTGTCAAGTTGTAAAATTGTGAGAATAATCTATCTCATTATGATTTGATCTGACTAGATCATAAACGTATTAGATAGAATAGTGTTTCTTCTCAGGAAGCATTCGTGGATGAAAATGTGCACTCTTGTCTGTATTCCGAAATCATGAGAGCCAGGCTTATCAGTTTTAAGCGGGCGATAATTGAATATCGGTTTTCGATATCTCATTATTTCGCTACTTAAATAACCACCGCTATCTAAAAGTTGTTCCTTTTTGTTCTCGCATTTTCGGATTTTAAGGATACGCGCACTCGAACGTATCAAATGTCAATTATATTGTTAGTCGAATACTCGGATTTTATCAACAAATCCACCGGAGCTCGCCGCGCGTTCGCATGCTTGAGTAATAATGGCTTTAGTTAACAACCTTTATAAGTGCTAGCTCGCCCGCTCACTGAAACCGCTCTAATCATATAATACACGCTTACCATGTGCATTACGTAGTGATATTCATTGTGATAAAAAGTAATGCAGCTCGTATATTTACAGTTTCTATTAAACTCACGATACAGTGAGCTAAGTATATAGCTGAAGAAGTAGAGTTTGTTCTAGAAATTGTTACGCGAGTTACGATCCGTACAACTCACACGATACGAAGCTGAATAATAACGCGGAGAGAAAACCTGTGCACATGTATATGTGTGTGTACGTAAAATTAACAATATTAGCCAACAATATAGCGATAATTATCGGTGAATTTTTTAAATGAAAACTACAATTGAAGCACAATATACTTACAATAACGAAGTTAAATTCATTGATTGCATTAGAAACTCCTCTGAATTTTCCACACGCTGTTTTTCTGTCCTATATTTTCACGTTTTCTCTCGTTTTCATGTGCAGCCGCTTTCTTATATGATTTCTCAAATTGCCGGATTTGAATCTCTCTGACATTCAAGTATGAATTGTAGGATTTTTCAGCGGAAATATGTAATTAATTTTTCGCAACGCCTCTCATCGAAATACTCTAACTGTTTGTACACACTTACAATAAACAAAGAAATTTAAATCCCACAGGAAATTAGTGGCGAGTATTGGTTAGGAAAAAATAGAAAACTCGATATCACACAGTTGCTGGCGTCGAATAATGCATGTCAGGAAATCTGGTTAAAAATATAGGATCGAAAGAGCGCTGTTTGCACATAGTATACTTTTACTACATATCTCGTTGTATAGACTGGAAATGGATTTTCTTTAATAAAGATATTTTTAGTTGTCAATTAGTAACCGAGCAATAATCTACGTATATGTTAAAATTGCAGAATAAGGGAAGAAATGTGCTATTCCCGCGGAATTTTTATTTTCGAGACGAGTCAAAATTAGATGTAAACAAGCACGCGGCGATTGAGTCGACGAATAAAGCTTGATAAGCAAAATAAGATTTATAATACATATATTATATCGTTTCGCATATGCTGCATGACAGAAATCTGCGGTATAGCTCTGAGGTATGTAGCTCGTATTTGGAGAGTCAGGGATCAAATACGTAGGTTTCGCAAGTATAGAGTACATTACGGTTATTATTGCGCGGATTCCTAAAATAAACGATCCTCAACGGCGCTCGGGGAAAATATTCGCGGAGGATAACAGAGACAGACGTCGTTATTCCGGCGCCATGACAAGAATGTCACGATTCCTCCCTCCGCACGTACGTCGGGAGACGGACGGAGCGATTACGCGAATTTCGAATGCGAGCCAGAAGCGCGTCCCAGAACAGACTCCAATCAGACTGACGCGAATCGCTCCGGCTCTCCTTTTCTTTCAATTTTAGCATACGCCCACCTCGTCGAGGCATGGAGACCGGCGCGAGCTCGGTTTTCTCGCATCTGGCCGCCTGCCAAGCTCTTCCTTCGTGTTTCACCATGGAGACGTTTCATTCGACGTGCCCGTCGTGTGCGCACGTGTATACGTGGCCGTCCGTTGCTATACTTTGCGTCAGTGTTACCGGTTTGCCTATGAATTTGTGCAACGGCCACGTATTCGATATTGTTGCATTCAATCTAGAGTGCTGCCCCTCTCTCTCCCTCCTTTGTTGATCCACGCCGTATATATTGTACGTCTCTCCGAAGGTGGTAAAGTGGGGTCATATTTATTGTTAGATGAACATTAGGACGGTCGGACTTGCGCGGACAGGATGGTTCGTAATTAATGTACATGCCACGATGTCAGGAAAGTGCATCTAGGTAAATAATGGCGAATAATATCAGCATTTACGCCTGTTCTCAGAAAAGATAGATGTTGGTAATGATATATTAGACGCATTGTTAAAATCCACCCTTGCACTATTCAATTTGGTTAGTAAATATTAATTAGAGATATAATAGTTGAATTATGCTTTCTATAAACTATCCAATTCACCGTTCCGTATTTATTCTTAACGTTAGATTTTCATCTCTTTACAATATGAATCATTTCTTGTCCAGAGTTATATTTAAGAGAAATGTTTCAAGTGGAAAAATATGGTAATGCTTTGTCACCAAAGTTAATAATCATAAAAAATATTATCTCAAATTTATGTCGTATTAAATATTTGAGTACGGAGAACTGGAATGGTTGAACATGTGACGGAAGGTTTTTACTTTTTTTTAATATACCTACATGTTGAAACGTTAAAAGCAAGACGTTTCGCGAAAACAATATATTTTTGAATAACTATGCAGTTTAGTCGTACGGTTTCTCTGACTTTGTTCAGCGTATCTCTACGACGTAATTGTAAATGCTTGCACATGGTGCGTGCGCATTTACAGCGCACACAAATTCACCCTGATACCGCGCGCCTGGAAGCGCCTGAAATGGCACAAGTCCTAACACGGCCAAGGTAGCTATTATTGCTGACGTAAGGCGAAGACAAATCGCCGATACGAAAGCAAAATTACAGTTGCTGTTACAACTGCGATCAGAGCCCTGATTTGTATCCGCACAACTATGCGCGTGTGAACACCGTGTACACGCTCTTCGCGTCGATGCGAAATTCAATCAGTAATTTCGGACGAGAATTACAGAACCAGTGTGTTCATGACTGACAATAATAATAGATTATTTTCGACTTCATCATCGAAAGTGCAATTAATTACAAATTTGTATTTGTAGATCGCTATCGAGGTTCCTCTCACCTCTAATATTGCTTGATATTAATTTAATCTTAACTTATTTTCATTAAACAATCAATGATTAATTAAATATGTTTTGCAAGCGATAATTAATTTTAATACATTAATTATAATGTTTTAACGCGGTTCGTTTATAAATTTGATGCATATATTTTAATATATAAATGGGAAAAGTTTATCCATTAATTTTTTGAAAAGCGTTAGTTTTACTAGAGTTTAAAAGTTAGCATTTTTAATTATTTGTATTGAAAAGTTTAAAAATGTTTGCACATGTTTTTAATTTAAAGCACGTATCAACGATACAAATACATTTATTATGCCATATACATATCGTCTATTCTTAGTATGTTAAAATTAATTTCGTTTGCTCGATTATTAATTGTCAAACTTCAAAGTTCTCTCTACGTTCTTCATATCCAGATAATATTACAAGTGCATATTAATGTTTGATTAAATATATGAAAATTATATTTAACCGGTTACGATAATTCGCGTTAAGACATAACTGAACTTTCGTGTAATTTTCACTCGTGTCTCCATAGTTTGCCACTTCTCACTCTCCTGCTGCTTCACATTTACTACGTGATTACGTGCGCAAAGAAAAACAAAATTATTTTGAGAATTCCCGATTAAGACATAAATTTATAACATTGTTATTCCTCGAACGTTAATCTCAGCCATTGATGTTACTAAGACTGAATTAATTGAAAACTGACAATCTTGTGTGTCAATCCGTTTAAATAAATGCTAAAGATTTGTATTTTTACGCAAAACCAAATAAAATCTGCATCAACGAAACGCAAATAAACGAAAAGTAAAATTTTGATATTTGCAGCGTGTTCTATGCTGGAATACGAATCTGGAAATTGTATAAAAAACTTTCGGTATAACTTTTTATTGGCGTCTTTCTTTAGAATGCTTACTCATTCACAAGACAAGATACACGTGTGTACATATCTCATAAATATTTGTCAGAGATAATAAAAAAAGAATATTAATCTAGAAATGTTTACATTCTTTAACAAAATAGGAAACAAAAGCCGTACTACTTTAGCTTTTTCTTCTTATAAGAGTTTGTGTGCTACGATTTAGAGAGAAAACGTAATTTATCAAACGCAAGAGATAAACAAGAACTATGTATTTAATGATTCTGGTATTAGCTTAAGACCTCAGAGAATGTAAAGCAATCGTAGTTTAATTAAAATTCTTTATATTATGATTATATGGTCTAATGAATTAATACGGTGAATACCGCGGCAGAATAACCCGGAATAACCTGTATTTACATCTGGATCTAACATAAATAAGGATAAATCGTTAACATAAAACGCCATGATAAGTTATGGTTTTAAAATTTCTATTTCTAATTATAACAAATCATAATTCTTATCTCGTCGGTTTCTCGTGGATCGAAACAGATAAAGTGAACGCTATTCAAAAGCGATATAATCTTCAGCCTTTTCAATCTTTGATTGAATCCAGTTTATTATTTTATCCAGTTTATACTTTACGTAATTCAAGACGGTCTCGGGTGCAGTCGCGTACGAAAAATCGATACATGCATAATTTAGATTTGTTAGAGCACGTTTCGATGCACCGAGTTCTCTGTCCGAGTGTTTAAATGTTATAACAGTTTCGCAGTCTGGCCAATTAGAAGCTTAGATGTTTAAACTAATTTTTCCTAAAGTGCTTAAAATCAGCTCTGTTTAATAATCTTCGATTAATAATGCTATTAATTATTATTTAGTACTCATTTGTTACCCATCTCTTTATTAATTAATAATTCTATTTATTAATAACACTACAATGCATAGTAATAACCACAGTGTTTCATAGAGAGAGTTTGTGATTAATATCAATATATGATAGATAATAAATAAATGCTAATAAATGCAAATCATAAATACGAATATAATAGTTAGTAGCGATATTAATAGAATATGTAATGTATATATTTAGGCTGTTATGGAAACATATATATACATATATGTATATTTGGGAACTATTATGGGAACATATGTATTATAGTTGTGATATTTTACGTATATTTTAATATGCAATATAAGAACAGAGAAATATACTGAATATTTGCTTTTTAGCAAGTAAAATTATAACAAAAACTTAATTGTTTTTACATTTAATGTTTAATTTTTAAATTATTACGACAAGATGAAATGACACAGAGTTTGGAATTCAATCGACATTTATTGAGAAAAATATCTTACACTCGTAATCGAAATGCATTTAACCCTGTGGAATATATTTAAATAATATTAAAAAGAACAATACAGTTTTTGGAAAAAAAACGCGCACGACAAGAATATGAAATATTACATTTCGTTATTTGCGAAAGAATATGAAATGAAAAGATGTTATTTAAAAAACACTGAACCGCAAGTAATAAATTTTACAACATGCTATTGTTTTCATAAAGAATAGCTATGACAAAAATCGATAGCCGAGGGATAGATTGTTATTAAATTATTACCAAAGTGTCTCGTTCTATTTTGTACAATCTTGAAGAGAAACGGGCATTTATTTAATGCGCAACAAGAGCCGGCGAGGATTATCGGTTCGATCCCTTTTGCACGTCAAATCGTGTTTAGAGATGAGTCTATTCAGAAGCGGATAGGGTTCTATTCGTACTTGGCCACTAGTCGATCGGCTCGGTGGAGTTGCCGCTGATCAACGATGTCAGGCACAGATCACAGAGAATCGCGATATCGATCTAAGGATATCGGAGGTCGTTACCGGTCAGCCACCAGAGACTGGCGAAGCATAGATTTTGCCTCTGGCTGACCCCGAAGGGGGCGGAATATGGATCATGCCACCGATCATACTCCGGAAGCGAGTAGATGGATTCTGCCATTGGTCAGCGACGGCGAAGGACATGTCCCGTATAACCGATCAACTTCTCGAGTCCAGCAGGCGGATTTTGCCTGCCGTTAGCACCCACAAGTTGCGGTGGGTACTTCTCGCCGTTGATCAACTCCTGGAGAGCAATAGTCGAATTCGCAACTGCAAAAGCGGTCAAGGAGCGGTGGAGAGCGGAATTGTTGGTCAATTTCCCAAGTCAGTTTGACAAGTTTAATAAAGTATTTGGTGGATATAGTTGACTGCTACATTATACATAAACGAGATTACATAGCTATGACTTGTGTGAATGTTGTACGTATATGTGTATACGCGCGGGGAGAATTTTCTTTTAAAATTTGTCCTGAAAATGGTGTAATCGTGGGACAGCACAGCATTTTCAACAACTTTAGATGAGTTTTTGGAAATTTTACCACACGTAATTATACTTGTCTGTATACATTTTACTATTGTAGTAAAATGGTAAAATTTCAAAAACTCTCATAAAGCTGTTGAAAATGTCATGTTGTCTCACGACCGTATAATTTTCAGGATAAATTTTGAGAGAAAATTCCGCGTGCGTATACATACGTACATAATATTTACATTGTGTATGAATTTTTATAAATGATATAAATATTATTGGAATAAAACATCGTTAGTCATCGTTAACGTATTGAAAAGCCTGCAAAAAGCATTCAACTCTCGTCGCGATTCCAGTTTGTATTTTGAAATATCGAATCGATATCGGTACTGCCCTGACGTTGCACCCGACCGCCATGACAGTTTCGGCAGAAACACGGATAATTTCAGTCTGGTACGCGGAGTGCAACGCGCGACTCGCCGCGATCGTCCCGCAATTAATGGCGAATTTTAGCCATTAAGAGTGCTAACAAGCGGGAATTTTTGCCAGGAGCGCCGATTATAGTGACGGACGATCGCCGGGACGTATCAATTATCGCGGGTTTTCGCGACGCCGTTTCGTAATCGAAGCTGCATCGATTTGGAGTCTGTTCAATTTCGGTGAGTGTCCGCACATTCCAACGCGAAGGTTATTTTCGTGTCGCTTCGCACAGATCGAAGCGTTAATTGGCTCGTACTTTTTCGTTAGCCGCAATTAGGTACACGAGGTAAAATGCGATCGCTTATGTCGAGTGAGATGTCAAACGGTGCGCGCACCGCATATGTAGATGGATTCTTTCGTGTCTCGAAAGTCTTGAAAAAATTTGCGCAACTTTTGAACACTCGGAAAATCTTTCGTCGGGAGCGTTGGGACGCTCGAGTTTCTGAAAAATGAAATTGTATGTAAGATGAGAGGGAATCGAAATAGCGACGCGAGGCTTCGCGAGAGGAAAGACGTGTTTTCCGAACGCTCGAGACTGGGACGACTTTCCGAGATGAGAATTTCGTCGTACGTTTCAAGTGACCTGGCGTGTCTCGAGTCCGTCACTATCCCAGGCATACGTAATCCGCTACTACTACCGTCGCATAAACGGCGCTGTGTAATACTTATGTAATATACAGCCTGGAGAAAGTATCCAAACTTGGAATCGAGCCGAATCGAGGCGCAAAGTTCCCCCGTCGTAGAAGAACGGTGCGCGCGATATTTGCAAGCGCGCGTTAGTGGAGCGTTACTTGGCGCGATCCGAAACATTAAACTTGCCTCAACAAATAAAAAAGTACGCGCTCGCGCGCGCGTAACTTTTAAATCCCTCTCTAAAGCGATTCAACTTTTGGATTCCGGAGAGCTCGGCTTCGACGCCGAGTGCTCTCGGGCTACGCGCCGCGCCGCGGCGCACAGTCGCCGAAGCTACCGCAAGAGTTGGCAGAAAATCGCTCCGTAGGGCCATTGCCTCGGGAGTCGGGACGCTCCTCTATGGCCGACCTTCTATCCCAGGAGAGCCAGGCAGGAGACCCCTCGCCCACATTACCACCGCTCGCGCTCGCGCTCGCGCTCTATGCATCGCACGCGCGCCTCTGTGTGTGTGTGCGTGGACACACGGTGAATAATAAATAGAGGAGCCGGCATGGGGGGCGCGCGCGATAAAGCTTCGCCACGCGTTATTACTATATTACACGTGAGGGGATTTCTCCCCGTATGCCGCGTCCGTGTGCGCGTGCACGTGTGCGCGGGCGACGGCGAGAGGTAGATCGCGCCGGTGTGCGTGCACCCGTGTGAGAGCGAGAGCGTGGCGTCAATGTGGATCACGCGAGTTCGCGTGCGAGATCCACTCTCTCTCCGTCGGCCTGCGCCGCTCGCTTGTCTGTCCTTATCCGCCGTCCCTTATTTGTGGCCGTTTCCTTACGACGCCCTGGGCAGCCAACTCCGACGTGCGCCTATCTACGCGGACTAGCGAGGGGACCGCTCCGAATCCGGATCGGTTTGCGTTTCGAACAAGTTCGCCGGGAGACGCTAAGCAGACGTTTATCGCGATTGCGCGGGCTCCTCGGGAAAACTTTTCGCATACTTCCGTACGCGTTATATACTGTTATGGTAATTGGACTTCGCTCATGACTCCGCGTCAATGTAAATATCTCATCGTTTTCCAATCCAATTAAAACTGTAGTTTCCAAGTTGATTACATATGACGATGCTGTAGGGCATGTAGAACTGCAAGACTTGATACTTGTAAATACACGCGAGCACTTTAGAGATAACATTTACCGCCGATGGAAATGAGGTATTTTCGGATGCTGACAATTGTCAACTTAAAATTTCAAAGGAGGATAAAAGATGTAAATCGCAATTGAGCGTGTATCTCGAAACACCTCGCTTTTTTTTTAATTTAACGACGTGGAGCATGTGTGATTCTCACAGCCAAAATTTATTAAGTTAACAAATAGAAATATAATTATATGAAGAATGCACAGAAATTTATCTAAATTGTAAAATTAATTTTTCTCGTACACGAAGTTACGGCGTTCGATAGGAGCGTCGCGAAATACTTAATTTTTCCGCTGTTTCTTTCGATTTGAGAATCCCAAGACTTGTATCGGATTTTTCTAGTGCAGACAAAAGAACCAAGTATGACCGTTAAAAAAAGCATATACAAAGTTAAGCACCGTCTGGCACGGTGTACAAAAATGATGTTCACGTCGCTTTCGATCCCAACGCTACTTCCAGCTCATACCTCGTCTCCGCTAAGCTTAAAGGGGGAGACGGATCCCCCCTTCCTCCGACCCTCCCCTATTTCTTTCTCTTATGCGCTCTCTCGGCTCCCACGCTATGTGTTACTCTTAATCTGGCGACTGTGGCATTTTAATTTCCACCTGACTCGGCCCGCATATATTATTTTCATAATTCAGGCCAACCTTCTCGCCGCAACGCGTCCACCAACGGTTTCGTTCCCTCGGCCACTTCAAGCGGACCGAGTCACCCTGGCGCCGCAGATGAGTGGCTTTTGCCGGAGGGCAGGTTTATAGATTGTACGAGTTTCGCCTCTCGGTTAGAAGCCATGGGCGTTTTGCCGTTGTGGTGGCGACATTTCCTTTTGGATGGCGTCTCTGCCGAGTTCTTTTTTGCTAGAATTTGTCCCACTTATAATGCGAGGGCATAAAAGGGAGACAGTGGTTTACCGAGGAAACATTTCTCGTTTTATCTTCATACGTGGCATTTTCATTCACAGATGCACCAAGTGATCGAATCTTTGCCAATTTAATCAATTTTACGCGTTCCTTAGTTTATAATATGGATAACGCGTTTGAAGAGCCTAAAGTTTTATTTATGTGACTTACAGATACACAAAATTTTTATTTGTATCGAACGATCAAACATTTTTCAAGTTTAATTTAATGTAGTTAAATGACGGTTTATCTAAATGTGTGAACGCGTATCTTATGTACAATATTTACATACGCGGAACATTCGTCGCGGATATGTCAGACGATTTCAAGAAATTTAATTTTATCCCCTTTGAAATTAAATGTGGATAATACATTTTGCACATGCAAACTCATTTGATGTCATTCATTATCACTAACACTCTCTCCGAAAAAGCGAATCGCGCTATTAATAAAACGTTATATCACGATAATGCATTGTAATCCACTTTTTTATGAAACTTTAATCCAAGTACTTACCGTGTACTTCGTAAAAGAGGAATATAAAAATTTATAGCGATTTAATCGAATTAATAGGGGTTTTATTTAACTTTATTAAACTTGGTACAAGTGGATAGATGATAGTAAATATTTAATATAGAATTTCATTGAGACACAATTGCTATACATATATGATATCCTAACAAACAATAAAAGAGTAAGTGATAAAAATTACATTTAAGCTTCGTCGGATGTGCCCTGAATGATTTCGTTACGCGAAAATCATTTATAACATATCTGTATTCTTTCGTTTGTGCTTGGTAAAATTCACAATTATGTCCTTATGTTTTCCATACTAAGAGCCGGTTTCACCAAACGTCCCTTAACTTTGATCTTAGTTTAATTCATGTTTGTCTCTTTTCAAAGTAACAGTTGGAAAGAGACAAAGAACGAATTAAGCTAAGCTCGAAGCTAAACAACGTCGGTGAGATCGTGCCTAAATACGTTCAATAATCGATTTTAATGTCTCTGCAAGTAGAAATATTCATCCTAATTACGGCTGTGTACGCCGCATCGACCTAAACTAATCTCGCAAATCACAGTGATAGCACGTGTGTGTGAGTATGTGGTTGCTGATCGATATACCTACATAAATTTTGTCGGAGATTGCGCGAGTTGCGTAAGTTCCACGCTATATCTGATTAGACGACATACGATAGCGTGTGATAGAAGAATCAATGATATTAACGGGTCGTCTTAAAAATACAAATTTTATCACGTATATCCAATAATAATTTTTTATTAAATCTTTACGTTCAATATTCAGACATATAGAAATTTTTCAATATCTGACGTATATCGGATTAGACGATATACGATATTGTGTGATAAAAGAATCAATGACATTAACGAGTCGTCTTAAAAATACAAATTTTATTACGTATATCCAATAATAATTGTTTATTAAATCTTTATGTACAATATTTAGACTTGTAGAAATTTTTCAATTAAATAATTATATGTTGCGGAAAAGCTTTTATTTTAAAAGAAAATAGATTAATATTACTGCCTCTACCTTCACTACTGTATCATATTATACAATATATCTTAGTATATTTTATTACATAGTTTAACTGTATAGGGAACATATCGCAGGTTCGAATAAATTGAAAAAAAAGGGTTACACTGCAGGTTCGAAACTCTAAATTGGTTTAAAAGTTTCTGTGGCGTTGGCAATTTCGAGATATTCCGTACGTATCATTTTAACAGGATATGTTATTTCAGTGGATTTCACTATCTTAAGCTCTAAACCAACTGACTTTGGTATTAAACGGATCACGTTATATTATTCATGCACAAGTATCGTGTAACCAGTATAGGTTTTAGGGATGATTATGAGAAGAAACCGCTTTTGGTATCATAAAGTAGAGTCTCCACATTTTCTCTGCTCCAATTCTACTAACTTAAATATTTCTGCAGACAACTATATTGTTTTCAATCTTCTCTTGATCTTATGATTTTCCGAGATAAACGTAAGATTTATTTGCTTTTAACCTTTAGAGGGCCGGGATTTTATGAGCTTTTAATCCACTTAGAAAATTCCCAAATATTGTGCCTATATCTTTTATACAACCTATACAAAGTTCCGATCACACGTAGAGACTATATTTAGACTTTCCGGCCGTTAATAGTAAGAAAAAATTCAAAAGTCGTAGTTTCGCCCAAAAGTCTGTTTCTATAGGTTTTTGTGGTCGCTAAATACGATATTTAGGTCGGTTTTTGAGAAGATTCAATTCTCATGCTCATGCGCCAAGATAAAGCTTACAAACATACGATCTACAGGGTGAGTCTTTCCATATCCGACAAAACTTTTGAGAAGGTAGAACGGATCGAGATGAACGGAAAAGTCCTGTACCACTTTGCAATTTTCGTAATAATTAACGAGTAATTAATTATTAAAAATCGTTGTCTTAGGCCGGCCTACCGCCCAATTCGAGCGCGTGGCGAGACGTGCGCATAGCAATATCGATCGCCGGGCGGTCACATCT
>NW_011967134.1:352322-448986 GCF_000949405.1 Vollenhovia emeryi
CCTAAGATAACGATTTTTAATAATTAATTACTCGTTAACTATTACGAAAATTGCAAAATGGTACAGGACTTTTCCGTTCATCTCGATCCGTTCTACCTTCTCAAAAATTTTGTCGGATATGGAAAGACTCACCCTGTATATGATTCTCCTTCAGCCCAGAGCCAACGACGGGGACGTAGAGAGACAGCGTGGCTCCGTTTATTTGTTTTTTTGTTCTGTTTTATTTTTTTATTGTTATTTTTTATAATTTGAGCAAAAAGTGAGTGTTTAGATAGGTTGCTCCAGAGCATCTATATTTAGATTTTCCGGCCCTCTAAAGGTTAAAAGGGATAGCGTGGAGAATGCTTTAAAATGATTTATTCTAGACACTTCTTCATCTATAAAACATTTGAACAAATGTTACCGAGATATACCGTACTAATCGTATTGTTAAAAATTTCGTCGATTATTGAGGTTTAGCAATCACAGAAATTCTTGAAATTTCGGGTGTCGAAGCGCCGAGCGCCGTAAACACTTCGGTCGAAAATAGTCTATTCTCATTGTGCCTATTATTCACGCGGCGACAGTTGAACGAGTCAGATAGCGGCCCGTGTCGCTCCGCGTATCGTATTGTTCTTTCTTGATACGCGTTCGCGACAAGTGCTTGACCAAACCGCGATCGCACTCTGTGAATAATCAGCGATCGATATTATTGATCATTTCACCTACCGAAAACTTAAATTGTTCAGTAAAAAATGCTGCTCTGTAATTGCAAAGATTTAGTTTCCTTTGCATTCTCACAGCCAAGCTTGATCCTTGCGAAAGCTTTATCACGGAATTTCATACACACTAGGTATAGAATTTTCAATTTCGTAGGCGGGCCAACGACCTCTCAACGGTTATTGTTGTTTTTCTTCTCGCGCGGTATCGTGCGACGTTACGCGGGCCGTAGTTTACGTGAAGGTCAACGCGCTATCATTCGCTCGCCGAACGTCGTGCCGGCAGGCAGCAGCGAGAGTCGCTCTGTGCGTGTTATTACTTTTCCGTTATCGATTTTCAAGACGCGATCGCGATGAATATGGGGATAAAACGCTGTTGATTTGTACACGTTTATTAGTAATACGCAACGTTCATCGACTAATTATTAAGTTTTTATAACTTGTAGTGAAAAATGATTTTCACGTTCAAGCGACGGCTCTTATCAACGTAGATTTCACGAGACTAACTCATTTAAAGTGAACGTAAACCGTGGTACTTTGTCGCGATTACATCTCCTTTACGCACCGCGCTTTTTATTATTTGTCGATATCGTATAATCTGTTTTATTTTCGGATAAATAGAGAGACATTGTGCGACTTTGGTGTTCGCGCTTTAATTCGCTCTGTCGTTCTTCGCAACTCGAACGGGCAGGAAGTAGAGAAAGTTGCTTATTGGGAGTCGTTACATTATGCAAATGTAATTGAAAATCATCTCGATTAACTGTTGCAATTAATAACGACTATTTATCGCTGGAGGTTTTGCTCACATAATTCATTTCGAGGATTAGATTGAATGACAAAGATTGCAAAATATCGTTTCGTTGCGGATCAATAACTACTTTACCGCGGATTGTGCTTGGATGCTCGCGTTGCGTTTTACATCGCTAATTTAAAAGTGATTTATCCATTATCCTTCCGAGTGAAAAGTGCAAATTGTTAGTTTGAGTAATTTGTATGACGGGAAGTCACGCGATATTTGTTAATAATATTTCGTGCGTTTCGCGTACGGGAGTGCCGGAAATTTCGGGCGATCGATGATTTTCGCGAGTGAATGTTGTGCAAGTGCAACAAGGAAATCTGATTGTGAGAGGAGGAGCAGGCTTGGGAGGCATCGGGCAACGGCGGAATAACCGTAAGGTAAGTGTTTTACATTTTTATATTTGCTACTTGTGCAAGATAAAGCATCTGTTCTCTGCTTTTGTTTTATTTATTTAAATGATTCGAACGAGGATTCGAATAAGTGTTACAAAGACATACGTATAAAATTTTGTGAGTTTATATTTCAAAGAAATACTTTTCTTAGTATTCTATAATTATTTTAATAAATAGCTATTTTTAAAAATATAAAATATTTAATACAATAATTTCGACTTTATATAATTATTTTGTAATAATCGTATACATATTTGTTCTTTTACAGTTGAACGTATATAGTTAACGATGTAGACCGCAACTCTGCTATTGCGAATCGTATCAGTGAGTGTTAAATCATCTCCTATTTTAATGTTGTGCATACAATATCACGAGACACGGTAGTGTCTCGCGCCAAGTGTAAGTCGTCTTTACGTGTATAGAAATTTGTAAAAAATATACAATGCTCAAGAATAAACGGCTTTCTAGTTGGTAGTTTTTAAAAAAATTAACCATTACAGTATGTATCAGTACTCGTTGCAGATTCTCCTTCAGTCTCAATTTCGATCATTCGTTACTAATGCCATAAATTTGGCATTAGAGAAAAATATAAAAATAAAATAATAAAATCATACTTATGATCATTTCACCTGCCAAAAGCTTAAATTGCTCAGTAAAGAATGCTGCTCTGTAGTTTCAAATATTTAGTTCCTTTTTATTCTCACAGCTAAGATTGATCCTTGCGAAAGCTTTATCACAGAATTTCATACACGTATTGACGAAAAAACATAATACAAATTTTACTTCACAAATGCGCTGCTCCCGAATTACAAATATTAAAAGTGGAATATCTCCAATATTGAAACAAGAGTGGTCAAGTGTATAAACAGTTGTGTTATTGCTCGAATAGTAAGACGTAAAATAAAAATGCTTAGAAAGCAATAGAATGTGCAGTTTAAAAAATTATTTAGCGATGAAAAATATTGGCGAATCTACGTTTATATTATATTTTATCATACATGAATTGACTAAACATCTTAGACAGAAGCACTTCTAAACTTGGTATTGCAATAATGTTGGTCGATTAACACGTTAAGCGCTGCATTGGTCATTGCATTGTGATACTGATGTTGTATTTCATTGATACATGCATGAAATCCGTGCTTGAAATGCTTGCACAGTCGCTCGAACGCTGTGGTCATAACATATTACTCCGGTTAGCCCGTTCATTTACGGTTGGGTAGCTAAATGCATTTGGGGAATTACATGTATTGCCGATAGACAGCCAATTAAACGAGGCAACGGCTATATTTGTCAAAAAGCGCATATATTTATCGTAACACTGGATTCGCGATGTGTAAACTCTCGCGGCGTTGATTGGACTCCACAAGGTATTGAACGTAGTACGACAGACGCGTGGATCGCCGAGGTAGATCTCCAAGGTCATCGAAAATTGCTCATTCTGGCCAGCGCAGGGGTTTTGCCAAGGGGTGGTGTATGACACACCGGGAAAATAGCACACACAAGTAAAACTGTATGACGTGTACAGCAACACGCGAATTAACAGTTTATAACGATCGATCGCGCCGCTCCACACCCTGGATTATAACATGTCGGCGGTTTTTTAGCATTTCCTTTCTCCGTTTCTTTTTTTTTCTCGTTTGCAGATGTGGTAGAAAGCAAGGTTATATCGTGCAGCAGGGAACATTATACAGTTACCGCGAAAAGTTAACGCCGTTTTCAGCAATTTTTCTCTCGTGGAAGATTAAAACAATACGAAGGAATGCGATAAGTGCCATTGTAACTAAGTTAATGTCATGCAAGAAAAGTTTTACCGCGGTATATGTACGAACTTTGAGAAGCGATCGCGTATAAAGATATATGGAAAATATGTTGAAGAAAATTATTTATATAAAATTATCGTTTTTCTCCCCCTTCGATCTTGGCAGAAATTAAAATGGGATAATACATTTGATTCGAGATACGATCTTCGTCTTTGCGAAATTTCTCTTTTCTCCATCCTTCATACTTGTCAAAGTTTGTGCTTGTCTTTTATACTTGGGTGTACAAACTCGCAATGGCTTATCTTTAACATGCGTTCGTTTAACCATGATCTATCCAAGGTTAAGGCGAGCCTTTCATTATGAAGTAGGTGGAAGTTATCGCGTGCATTTCGTACAGAAGTTACCTTGATCCGTAAAGACGTTTTATCCCTGCGGCTATATGTCGACGTGATAAATGGACCTACGATCGACACTTCGCGAGCGTGACCATTATCATATTCGGATCGTATATCTCACGGATTTCACGACAGGGACCTCATTTCCACGACTACGAAATTCTAATGCGACCATATATATCCTTAATTTGATTCTGATATATTAGCGTCGCTATTTGTCATCTTCTGTAAATGAATTTGTCGGGTTCGATGAACGCTGCTATACGAAAGATAATTAAAGGACATCTATGACATTTAGGAAGCTCCATATTTTAGCCAATATTTTGTCGGTTTCATAGAAAGATATATTTATAGCATATTTGAATGCTTCTTGAGATAAATTTCTATTTGTCTCTCAAAAATATAATTTTTCGCGACTATTTGGGTAGAGGCAAATGTTGTTTTGCCCCTGTACTTGGCGCGATCTCTTTAGTTGTTATCAGGGTTGTTGACTCGTTGCGACGGCGACTAATGCGGAGCTTACTAGAATGGAAAGGGGCTAGGTTTTACTGGGGGTTATAACGTAAGATTATGCGACAAATACCACGCTGGAAATTCAACAAGCGTTCGAGGAATGATTTTCTAAACATACATGTAGTCGTGTTAAATGCTTTTTACTTTGCTTTTGACGTATTTTATTCAAAGTGGGGCAACGCACATGCTTAGAAACTGAAAAAGTCGCGCACTTTACTTTAAATTAGAATACAAATGTATAGTGTAAGTTTTCTTTTAAACATATATTTTTCTATTGCTCCAGCATCTTAGCATATCCATATATTATACTTAATGCTTTGATAAACAAATCCACTTTGCTTACGTGATATGACTATTATTGTATGTTTAACATTCGCCTCTTCTTTATGAATATTGAAGTCTTGACAATGATTTGCAGACTAAAGCATTATAACGAGATAACGATAAACGAGACCGAATCGAGGTGACATATCGTATTATACTGGCTTGTATTACATATCCATTATGTACGTACACATATGGAAGAGTGGTGCAGTAAGATATTGGGAAGCGTCAGCTGACGGGTAGTCCTCGGATATTCGCTCGATTACGACGGCAGGTCGAATAGCGATCAATCCGTCACCCGGGCACGCTTCGACTATGACGGGGTATCGCGCCGATCTCGCGAACGATCGATGCTCACCGTACCGGGACGGTAATCACGTGCATTTGTCACTTTCGAAAAATGCGCTCAATCCTTACCGATACGTCACTTCGTATTCTCTTCCTCGTCGCGTAATACCTGTCGCAATTTTGCCCGCGCCAGATCTCTATTTTTCTTCGTTTCTCTCTCGCGGAAGCGTTCGCTTCCCTTTCTCGTTAGTTCGATCGTCGCATTCTTCTATTGGCGGGCTGACGCGAGCGCACGTGAGCGGGAAATACGCGCGAAGGCCACGCGCGGCAATCAGTAAGATGAAGAAAGGGAGAGGAAAGAGGCAAAGAATGAAAAATAGCGGAATGCTGAACGTAATTATCGGGACTCTGCCCGGTTCGTCGTCGTCATCAGACAGACACGGATTGAGTACTTGCAAATAGCTCGCATCGAAAAAAATCGCATTAGGGGAATCTTATTTCTTGATTGCTCGTAATTTATCGCGGTCCGTCATGGCGGGAGGCTGGCCGCGTCGCGCTGCGCCGCGCCAATACGATCCGGTCTTTCCAGGTCGCTCGAAATCGCTCGATACTTATCAACGCGCTTATTTCTTGTTGGAAAATAATGCAATTAGTGTTACTCGTACTTTAGCGATCGACACCGCGCGATACGCGTGTTTTATACGCGGTGAAATCGCACGATTCCGATTACGCGAACCGATTAAAACTCCGATCTAATTATAGCTATTAGCGCAAACATTTATTACATCCGTACTTTCTAATCAACTCAAAATTTCGTGTGGAAGCATGTTTTTAGCAAAATTTTATCAAAATGCCTTGTCTGCCACTACCAAAGATATAGTTTACCACTTTTTATCCTTTTGGAAGATGATTGTTAAAACCTCGCGGTTTGATGTCGAGTTTGTTGAAATTATGTAAAAAGAACAAATTACTTACGAATATAGATATTTATTTCGAGTACGAGGCATTTAATTAGTATGAGTGACACGTTTTTATGCAGAATAATGATTAAAATTAACTCGATAAAAGACTTTCTTCTTGCCACTTTTGAAGTGGCGCTTATACAATGTGCAATTTTTTTCTATGTCATTGCAATACATTTTCTCTACATCGATCGATTTACCCGACGAAAGTATCGTCGTATTTACCGATTGTCATGCACAATTTTGCTAAATAACTCTCAATCAGTTCGGAATGACTTAAGTAGATGATTTGAAAGTGTCACATCTAACAAGTGACATATGGGTCATTTGTGAAATGAGCTCACTTTAGTCATTTTATCTTTAACAAATCTTATCATACGTTTTCGCAACTAGGTTGAAAACTTTGTACGTGATGCACATCCGATATTACTGGAACGATACACAAAGATTCGTATTCATAGCGTGTAAAATGTGCCACTTGATTCTGTGTGAGTACTATTTCTCTCGTATGAAAATATAATATTATCTGAGGTTAAGAATCAAATAGTCATATATTTTATAAATGCGAAATGTAAATTAAAGCTAGAATTAATTAGTATTCTTATCAATTCGCAATCTTGTCTCGCACACTTGAATATTCTGTACAAAGATTTACACAATGCCACTAACTTTTTAATCATTTATACCACTTTGTGCGTATTAAATATTGGAGAGAGAGAAAGAAAGTCTTGCAAAGTTAATATTTACGAAAAATACATATCTATTTAGCTTGCGCAGGCTCGAAAACTCTATATTTACCCATCTGAATCGGTTACGCGAAAAAGCAAAAGAATATTGCATACCGCGGTGCTTGCTATAATAATTAGTAAAATGCCAGAATTATTTACTTGTTTTCACGAACAATAATTGTATTACGAGATACTAAGCATCTGCCAGAGGAGATTGTTTTCATTTTTAAATTATGTTAAGTGGCATACTTAAAATGTTCTTAAAATTTTAGTACGTCTGTTCCGGGGTACACAGACTTGTTAACTGCAAATTTTACTATTTTTCGAATATCAGGTAGCACTAAAGCAGTATTTGGATATTTTGAAAATGAATATAAAATCGTCTCTCTTGCCATATTCGCTTAATATCTCGCACAATTATTATACGAATGCAGAAACAAGTAATTCTGGCACTTTGTTGAATTTTGTTAAGAGTAAAAAATAAATTATTCATAATGAAGAAACTGTTGATCAGGGTTCTTTGTGTTTGTGATATATAATTTGTAAATTGCCTTTAACACTGCAACTTGAAAATAATTGAGTTTTCCTTCTAATTATATAAACAATTAATATATTTGTGAAATGTGCGTTATATTGTTTTGTTTTATTTTTCGCGTGCTCCCAGATATTCATAAAATATACATCGCTTATTCAAATAGGAGAACTTTGAACGTGTTACTTATCTACACTATACCACCCTATATAAAAAATTACCTTCATTCTTGCTATTTCAAAGTGATGTATTCCCTTAAAATTTCTTCTCTACGAAGACGTAGTACGTTATTAACGAAATCCTTGCGTGCAGGAATAGTGAACTGTCGGCAGCGCTCAACATGCCGACATCTTCTTCTCTGGTCTTCCGTAAATTTTATTAGGTTAATGGAAAGGGGTTTGCCATTTTTCTATTAAATTCTATTTTAAATGAAGTTGCTGATTTGATTTCTTCGAGAAGGAAAACTTATTTCCAGGCGGAGAAATCTCAGCGTGCAAAAATAATAAATAGTCTCCAGTGCTCAACACACCGACCTCACTTGCCCCCTTTTTTTCCTCTTCTTTTCCCTTTAGCTTCCGTAGGTTTTATTAGGTAAATTCCGTAGATTTAACGAAACCTTTTCGTGCAAAAATAATGAATTGTCGGAAGCGCTCGGCGCTACCGACATTCTTCCTTTTTCGCCGTCCGTGAATTTTAGAACATCGCGGCGGGGTGCGAAAAATCACGTAGATGAAGCGGGCACCCGCAACCTTCCTTACACGGGTAGGCCGCCGCAACTCGCGCGTTGCGCGCGATCTCCGGGTGTCTTACTTTGCATTCCGCACGGTGCACCGCCGCGGCTGCGACGACGTGTACGTGTTTACACGTGCACGCAGCGTCGGATGCTGGATGCGACGTGTACATATATACATGGGGAGCAACGCGATTCGTGACAGCGCGATGCTGCCGACGCTGCAGAAGCGCACGAGCCGTTCTTCCCCGTCTCCTTCCATCTCTCGACTTTTTTTTTATTCCGACATCCCCACCTTCCTACATCTTTTGTTCTCCCCCCTCTATCGGGAGGGAAGAGGCATCTTCCGCATATTCCTTCTCCCTCTCTCTCTCTCTCTCTCTCTCTTCGTACATTTGTATATGCGTGCGCACTCTGTCTTCCGTCGTGTGCACTCGCAACGATATAAACGACTACGATTCCGAGTGACATTAGCGTCGTATAAAGAAATCCGATGAGATCTCATGGATATGCAAAGAACTAACGCTGGCGTTGGGTAACGCGCGTAAACAACAATAGTTCCACGACAGCTACGTTGGCATGCGAACTATGTCAACTATCCTCGTGACGTAATCTGCGTAGACAACACGTGAGCTACGTGCATGGTACTCCTGCGAGTTCGTTTCTTGCATTCTTTTTCGTTTTCACATTAAGACTTTTGATTTATAATCCTTACCCTCGCCTGCGACAGATTTCTTTCTTCTCACGCTGTTTCTATTTTTCATCAGGTTTTTTCTCATAGATCACCTTCAGATTTTACGTATCATAATTATCGCAGTAGAACAAGTAATTATTAATCGCTTTCAGTTTAATCGATTGCAGTTTGCTTTTGTGGAAAATTATTTATTAATAAATTAGTAATATTTTGTACTTTTTGCGCGTATACAATTACGAAATTTAAAAAATATTTCTTGTTTATATAATTTACACACACACACACACATATAGTATGCACGCGCGTAATTTATAATTTATATTAAAAAATATGTAAATATTGCGACAAAGCGTGTACACGCGAGAAAAAATTAATAATAAAAATAATTTTACGTCGTACGATGCAATTCCGAATGATAATAACGTAGCAACATCTCTTTGACGCATTCTTTCTTTGTGATAACTATAGTAATGTTTTCAAAAAATGTTATACAGCTCGCAAAAGTTTGAATATTCTTTTCGACGTTATTAATTTTTTCATAACAAATCTGATACTTAAACACGAAGGAATGTTAGAACACGCACGAGATTATCTATTTACTCTGAAATGATTTTTGCCTTAATAATACAGCCGTAATCCAGATTTTCCGCACGTTGCAACGGAATTCGGTACATCGAGGCACTCTATTTGATTGAATGTTAATCAAAACCCGCTATTCCGAAATACTGATTTATAGTGCATGAGGTTCTTAATACGACCCAAACTGGATGTCTGCGCGTAACAGTTTCACATAACTCCGTGGTTATAAATCATAGTTAGCGCGTCACACGAAGCGATAGCTGGGACCAAGGAGACACGCAAATGTGTAAATCTCGATGATATGTCATTTGCCGCTTCGTCTTATTATTTGGTCTCTGCTTGGTGCATTTGCATTTCGCGTGTGCGCTTTCTAATTTCATATCTCGTTAGGTCAATAATAACTTGAAAATATTATTAATTGCTACAAGCACGTGACAAGTGTTAGAAGAAAGATCGATAACGTTGCCAAAAATCGAGCCACGCAAAAATAGATTGTTGAAAAACATAGCGAAACGAAAATTCCGAAGTAAAATTGCTCCATTATTCTCCCTTTAAGAGGAACATGTTATCTTTCTCCGGCTTCTCAAATCGGAAGCGTTGTTGAAAATGACACCAAGTGTGTAAAACATGTGTTTAATTACTAACTTATAAAGAGTCGGAATATTCTATTCTTGTTATATTTACAATGTGTACCTTAGTGGAAACAAAAGCAAAGAAAAGGGGAAATGTCAGATGCTAGATGTGACGTAAGTTGAACGATAAAGGAAAAAAAATGGCACGAATGTTTTGTCTCCTTGCCACTTTGTTCGCTTTGTCTGCAATAGTTGGGTGCATTGTTACGCAGCCATTTGTTCCATTTCGTATCGCAACACTAATTTCGTATCGCACAGATGTCTTGGCGCAACGTGCTAGGTGCCGCAAATGTCAAAATGACGCAAAGACGTCTGAATGGTGTCGTGATATTTGAAACGTCTTTTCAATGTTTCAGTCAATTTTTAGACTCGCGCTATTCGAGCATAATGTGATCCGCGAGAAATGCTCTGAACAATTTACAATCGATTTTTCTCGCCGACAATATCGAGGGAGATAATTATTCATCTCGTAACTTTGCAATTTTCGACACTATATCCCTCTGCAACTAAGCCTCAACTCGAAACTGTATTAAAGTAAAGTTGAGTAAAAATTAATTAAAAAATAAAGCATAATTTTTCGCGGAGTGCTCTTCTTTTTCAGTCGTTTTCAACTCGGAAAATGCTGATGCCGCTTTTCACCGCGGAAACTTTAATTCGAAACTCATCAGAGAATTCGTCATTAAAACGAAGGTGGCGGAAGAAAGAGTCGCGGCTAAAAAGTTGTCTATCCTTATTTTCCAGTTATTTCTAATTCGAGAATTACCGATGCCTCGATACTATCGCCGAGATTAGTCTGATCGTAAATCTGAAATCTTATCTTGCACCACTTCTCCTTATTGCCTCAGAGACGATAGAAATTAGCGCACAATCGCGGTTACGTAGCCGACAGGCTGAAAGCGAGAAATAGAGAGGGAGAGAGAGAGAGACAGAGAAAGCCGAACGTGAAAGTAATTAGTCGTGCCCATCACCAGTTTCCGGCCATTATATACGATCACGTGTCACGTTTCTCGCGAGTTCGTTCTGTGCGCGGATGAGCATATCGTGGAGCACAAAGAACGACCGGTATATATCGCCACGCAAGATCGATTATGCCGCCTACCGGACTGCCGTCGCGTCGTCGCGCCGCGCTGCGCCGACTATATCGCGGGGATACGAGCGGGACGCTACATGGAGACTGACGGTGATATAATGGGGAAGAAAAGGAAGGGTAATAAGAGGAGGATAACGGGCTCGGGAGAAAAAGAGGGGGCGAAGGAGAGCGAGACGCGGAAAGAAATGAAGCAAAAACGTGAGGCGATAAAGATAGAGCGAGAGGCGGAGGGCAGGCGAAAAGGAAGAGAGGAGGGTTGCTCGAGGTTAGGGTAGGTTAAGGGAGAGAGTGGTACCGGTTGGTACCGGTGCGCCCGCGCGGACGGGGTTCGCCTTATAGTCGCGTGACCCGATGATTCACCCAACTTCCCCCTTCGTCTTGTTCGGCTCACCATCACCCTTTCGCCGCGTTCTCTTCGTTGCACCTCCTCGTCGTCGTATGTCCCTACCTGCCTGCCCTTCCGTCGCGTCGCTTCGCTTCGCATCGACTCGAGCGCGCGCTCACGATATCCCCGCGGGCCATTCACGATCGCTTTGCCTGCCGTCTCGTCTTTTCTCGTCACGTTTTTCCCTCACTTCCATCGATTTCCCGCGTTCTTTCCTTCGCACGGCGCGCTCGGGGATTCGTCGTCGTTGAAACTGTCCCGCGCTGGACGATGGGCCCCGAAGGATTTTATTGCAGCGCTTCTCGCGCCGGGAAATGTGCACGAGATACATGCCCACGTGCGCGTCATAGCGAGGGAAACGTCGCCTTTTATTTCAAGTTTGCAACCCTAGGTACACGTGACACTTGCCTCCTCTGCATATTCACGTAGCGCGTGTGGCTCCAGGAACTCTACTCTGTTGAATTTGGCGAATCACATGTTGTTTCATTTTTTCTATTAGTTTTCATAAAATTAGTTGACGGTATGCTAGAGTAAAAATTGATAAATGTGTGCCCGCACAAAGTTGAGCCGTAATTTCTCATTACGAGTGAAATTTTCATATTAACGGCTGTAAATCACGGTAGAATTTCCTATTAAGAATTATTTATAAGAGCGCCGTTATCGATTCCAGAAGAGGGGAACCGAAGATGAATAATGATCGAGAGAGCTGTTCTTAACAGCTGGCGAAACTTTATCGTGACTTGGAATTTCTCTACGTGTTCTTAAGAATTGTCGTTGTATTAGGCAGATAAGGCTTATCTTTGTAATAAACGACGATGCGAGAAATAAAAGTTGATGAAACGTGGGAGTTTGATTTCCGTGGTAAAATGTGCGGCGAGAATGTAGGCCAACAAAGACGCTGGTTCCTTAATGCTGATGAAATACGAGGACAACGTATACCAGTGGTTATAACGTGTTCGTCGAGTATAACCACAATCGATGACGATGCCACGGACTCCATCAGCATACCGGTGGCCACTCGTCGATATATCGCCCCTCCAGGCTCAATGAATCACGTAAATGTTGCCCCGTCGAGCCTGGAAATATCCTATGATTATAGTCGGCGTTAAACGGAGAACTATTTGATCGTTTCCGCAGTTTGTGTCTATGTATATAACACCAAGTTGGTCGCAAACTTGCCCTCGACTTTAAAGTTACGCGGCCTGCTGCTGACGGCAATGGTCGACATGAGTAATTTCGACGACGTAGTTTATCGCGGTAGTTTTCTTTCTTTCCGCTATATCACGGAGCTGCGCGGAAATTTTCCCCGCGCACGCTAATGAGATGCAAATACGCGAAGCTTGTTGCCGCAATTTACGCTTCATCCCCGCTTATAAAGAGTCGACAAATAGCGGATCGAAGTAAACTTAAAGGCGTAATAATGGAAATGGAAATCCCTGGGGCACTGGAACATGAATATTCCGCCAGCGATAGCGCCGCGCGCATTTTCATTCACGCTAACCGGAGCGCATGAATAACCTAATGAAAAAAGAAGTCTCGTTTTGTACGAGCATATTCGCGTTCATGAGGGATTATCACATCGGATTGCATAAATTATGCCGTAACCCAAATGATTGCAATTGTTTCTACGATCAACAAGATACGAAGTAGCATTAGCGCGATTACAATTTGTGAAATTGATCGCCGGAAAGGAGAATTCATTATCGAAAATATTATAAATATTTCTACGAAATTAAATATTATTTTTTCACATGAGAGAGGGAGAGAGAGTGCGCGCGTGTGTGTGCGCGTGTGTTTATCGCAAAAGCTAATAATTTCTCCTCTTTAACATGTATTATTCAACAAATTAATTGTATAAATTTTTAATTTCATATTTGAAGGTTTAAGCTTACTGTTATCGGTCAATATTACCCTCTTGAAATTGCTTATCGCAGTAATTTTATTTAAAATCAAGATAGAAACGATTGAACGTAGCAGCCCGTGAAATGCATCCGCGAACATTTAATTGGAATCAATTAAAGCAAAATATTAAAATGAACATTTATTGATTTGTCTTCCGCGGGAAAGTTTCTCGCTAATGCTTCCCGGCGCGCGAAAGCTCGAGTCCGTCTTGTCAATCAATATTGTAAACCGCAATTTTACCGTATAATTGACACGTCGGTATGAAGTGTTATGGTGTAGAAGAGCGACTGCAGATCGGAATGTTAATCCCGCTCTCGGGCGACACGAGCTCGCTTTAAATTAAACAACTTGCCGCAACGGGACGGGCACGAATTCCATCGAGTTATTTCTTGTTCTACGTTTTGCACTCGAGAATCACGATTGTCCGCGCTATATCGAAGAGGAAATTAGTCATGCATACGCGGACCAATCGGGGACGATACGATCGAGAGTGAAATGAATTTCTACGACCTGTCTTTCGGGAGAAATCACTCTGGTCTCCTTTTTTTTCTGCGGCCGGCTACCGCATAGTGTTTCGATTTTTAATTTCGTGGAAAGCGGGCGTATTGCGCGCATTTAGATGGGAGCGATTATTACCGGGGAATAACGGCTGCATATCGCGCGCGCGAACACGTACATGGACGAACGGCACTATGAAAATGTGCATAAATAATGGGATACGGCGCGGAGGTGCGTACCAGTATACTTGCAGGCATTAACTCAACGCGTCATTTACGTTGGACAGAATTCAGCTGGCCGTTTATACAGTGGAATGTCGCATAGCCGCGGGTTACTTTTCCGCGGAATAAATAACAATCTAACGGCATACGGAGTATTAAGAGAACTACTGAGGCTGAAACACCTAATTTTTATTCTTCGACCGCTTGCCGATATCCATCATGTTTATTAGCCTCGCCGAAAGCTAAACTTCTCCTCGGTTGCCGACATACATGTGGGATACGGCAAAATAAAGCAGCGAGGAAATTAGCAAAAGGAAGAGAGATATGAATATAATAATCGATTTTTCAGGTCAAAATGTTGCGGGAAATAATGGGATATTTATTCTGTAGTTAATAAATTATTTTAACAAAATTATATAACATACGAAGAAGTAACTATGTATTACATATATATATGTATATATAAATCATTCTTCAATCGTTGTTGGAATTCGTGATCGTTATTTGATCTCGTTTGACCGCGAGATATATGTTATTGCGAAAAAACAAATTTACAAGTTGGATCCGAAAACCCAGATATAGACTGGACGTGAAACCAATTTGTCTCGTCCTCCGCGTGTTAATTAGAAACCAGTTTCTAGCACACGCGTGCTGTCGTTTGCAAATCTCGTAGCGCAACGATACAACGAGAGAGAGAGAGAGAAAAGCGTATCGTTGGGTTCGCACACTTGTTCATGCGCGCACACGTACGTGCCATATTCCACCTGGGTTTTCTTCTCCGGCAACTTATACGGGCAAAGTTTGGTTTACAGATCGGCGAAATTGAAAGAGAAATAAAACAAACGCGACGCAGCGCGTCGCGCGCGCGCGCACACACACCGGATTGGGGGTGGTTTTTGTAGTACGTAGTTGAATACGGCACGTCACCGGCCGCACAATGCTTCCGGCGGACAAAAGCTCGCGACAAAGCAGGCGAGCGCCGATAAGAGGAAGCGGAGGCTGCGCCTGGGTTTAGGGCTGGGATTCCCGATTTCGGCTTGCAACGAGCGTAACCCATTTAAGCGCGATAACAGAGACTGTTGTCGTTTTCGTTACGATCGCAAGAAGCCTCTTCCGTATCGCGAAGCTACTGTTCCCAGGTCAGGTTTATCCGCCGTCCGCATTTTTTTCCCTTCTACTTTGTGCTTCTTGTCGGTGGAGGTTGGTGCCGCAGCGCGAATCGAAAATCGAAACCTGTACAATATAAACGACTTCGAATTTCGACGCTGCGGGCATCGCCGAAAGGATCTCTGTATACGACAGTTGAATCCATGTTTTTTTCCCGTATTTATAAAATCTAAAATTATCTAATATATCTGTTTAACCACGGTTTTCTCGGGCCAATCTCGAGACAATTTTTCTTGGCCGAACACGCGAGATCGTAGTACATCGTACTTTGTCTATCTATCGCGTTACTTGGTATATCATGAGTTTACTCGGGATAAGTGGATTCGTTATACTTTTCCGATGGGAAAAATAGCTCGCTAGAGAGCCACACAGACCAAGAGTTGTGTGCACTAATATGGAACTATTGCGTCACGTCGCTCGAACGCGATGCAGAAAATATGCCCCGCGTGCGTGCCAGTCAAGCTAGCAGCGGGGTAATTTTATAAAATTTCCTAAAGCGGGTATAAACAAGGCTAAATTTACTTAGGTTCGCGAGTATACGGAAGCATGCGTTTTATGACGTCGAGTTTATTCAGCATTAACGCGAATTTAACAAGTCGCGGGCATATAATTCACAAACGTCACACGGACGTAAAAATGTGCGCTCAGAGGAGAATATGTGTGGCCTCTCCGAGAAGATTATTACGACTGAAGAGCGCCTCAGTCGTGGATGCAAAATACACTTTTGCGTCATTACTGCGTATAACATTTTGTCAAAAGTCGCCCCTACACATGTCATATTTTCGAGGAAGTTTGTCAGAAAAAGAAAGCTTCACACTTGATAATTCGTTAGCATTAATTTAAATGCCTAAAAAGTTTTCGTATTTTGAAATTGCGCCGAAAGACAATAAAAAAGTATCTTAACAGAAAATTGCCGTAGCTCTAAATCTTCATTTTTTGCAATAAATTATACCAACGCGTGTGCAAAGTTTATATAAAATTTACATAAAACACTGTTCCATATAATATAGAGCATTGAAGAACGCGTTAATTTGACAAATTCTCAAATGACAAAGGCTTCTTGCGATCGTACTTTTTCTTGCTGTTAAAATTTCTTACTTTATCGTAGCCAGGCACATGTAAAAATTCTTAATGGTTTTTTGATAAGTAGGACCATTCGTGCGCGCGAGCGATATACATATCTTCCGTTTTTGTCATATGGCAGCAGTGAGAGGAAAGCGCATCACTTTGTCGAAGTTGCCGGTACGCGGCAATCCTTTAACCACCGTCTCGCAATTCCTTGCGGGGGTACGTTTTTACACCCTCCCGTTCTCTCCCTCCAACTCCTCTGCCTCGAGCGATTTTAAGCGGTTTCCCGCGGCGAGAGCGGCGTTTTCTCATTTCTATGGTTCGCTGCTGATGAAAGATAAGTCTCGATATTTCATGTTGAATCGAGGCGTTCCATACCCGGCGCGCAGTTTATTTACCACCGATATACGCGAGAAATCGACGACATCGATTGCTGAACCGATCTTTCGAAGAAATTCTCCGACATATCTTTCGGACCAAGCTTTTCTTTTTCGAAAATCGTTAGACCGCTTCTCTCTCTCTCACACACACACACACACATCTCAATCTGCTAAATTTTCAACCGCGATTTAATTATTCCAAGCATTGATCTAGGTGACCGGATAAATGTTTTATGTGAAACGTGATTGATGTCGACGCCGAGAGTTGACAATCTCTTGTCAATATTTAACATCAATCGTATCGCGCGCAGTAAATATATCGTCCCTTTATTGGAAACAAGACCGTGTGTACGAAATAGGAATAGCGAGAGAGCAAAAAAAAAGCGAGATTGCATAATAGTCTACATTGGTTCCTTTTTAGGAGAAATGCACATATATGTATATGTTTCTTCTCAAATTCTCTTTATCTTCCCTGTTAATATCGATGCACATTGTCTCTGGATATTGAGTGGATATGTTTCAATTGCGAAATTATACTACGAAATTATTCGCGTATTGTATAAACTTATCAAGTCACGAACGTATTGTGTGTTGCATACACAAATTGGTATATTCGAATTGACATGTGGATTGTCTTTAAACTGTACGATAAAATATGTACTTGAATATGCATTCATTAGTTAATTGAATCATACATTCTTCCTCAAAATGTTTGCTTGTATTATAAATATTGTTGCCACAAATAATGTTTAAATAAAATGAAACAAACGAGAGCGCCTGTAGGTCCGAGCAAGATGTTGGTAGCCCAATAATTGTAATCTAAGATATAAATTATGAATCCATATACCGTTTTCCACCTTGTGCTGCTCGCCATTTTCTTTTCGGACATAACACAGTTTTATTTAAATAAAATCATTATCGTCAGTAAATTCACGTATTAAATCGATAAACGATTTCTAATTATTAAAAAATGCTACATTTAGCATTCAATACCCCCCTCCCCACACTGTAAAGAAATCTTATTGCGAAAAAATTACCTCGGCCAGAATTCGAACCTGAAACCTCCCTCAATCCGTGACGGGCGTCTTGATGAGTCAAGATTTGCAAAAGATGCAAAGTATATAATGGGCATTCTATGTAATTTCTACTATACAATTAAATTATTGGATCCTTGAGTACTACGAAATCAGATTGCGCCAGTCAGAATTATTTTATATTAGAAAGAAGAGATAAATTTCAGTCTTTCTTTTCGAAGGAATAACGTACGTTTCGTCAATATTTTATCTAAAATTTATTATATTTATTATTTACAATCGTGATTTACATGAATAACGAACGCTATGTTGCATTTGTTCATACATAATTAATTACGTTAGTGCAAAACAATCTTTTAACTTTATCTTATATGTATATACAGGGTGATTCAGACCACCCGTACAGCCCCTTTATTTCGGAAATAGAACATTTTAGAGAAAAATGTTTCAGACAAAAGTTATACGGTTTTAAAAGGGCTATACAATGAAAAAATAAATTTTCGAAAAAATAAATTTTTTATGATTATATGGAGGTCGCTGTCATTTTTTTAAATGGAACTCCCTATTGTTTATTATACTATCTTATTCTACTAATTAATATAAACAACTTTTGTCTGAAACATTTTTTGATTTGCCTAATACTTTTTGAGACATTCAAGACAAAATTTACAACTTTTTACATGTTTAGCTTATAATATCTCGATAACTGTTTGTCGGAGGGAAAAGTAGTACAGGACTTTTTTACTTGATTTAGTCTCAGGAATATGCTGTTGCAATGGTGTTTCAATTATTGAAAATTTTTGTGTATATAAATTTTATGTGTTACAATACATAAACCATTGCAACAGCATATTCCTGAGACTAAATCAAGTAAAAAAGTCCTGTACTACTTTTCCCTCCGACAAACAGTTATCGAGATATTATAAGCTAAACATGTAAAAAGTTATAATTTTTCTCTTGAATATCTCAAAAAGTAGTAGGCAAATAAAAAAATGTTTCAGACAAAAGTTGTTTATATTAATTAGTAGAATAAGATAGTATAATAAACAATAGGGAGTTCTATTTAAAAAAATGACAACGACCTCCATATAATCATAAAAAATTTATTTTTTCGAAAATATATTTTTTCATTGTATAGCCCTTTTAAAACCGTATAACTTTTGTCTGAAACATTTTTCTCTAAAATGTTCTATTTCCGAAATAAAGGGGCTGTACGGGTGGTCTGAATCACACTGTATATATAATGAAAATAAAATATTTTATTTAAAGCATACATCACGATTGCTTGAGAAAATGTGAGCTCGGAATATTATTGCATATATAACTTTGTCGTTCCGCTATATTTTGTCATAATTTGATCGAACACGAGTACAGAGCCATGTAACACTGCACAGCGGTAAATTTCCGCGAGATCTTTATGGAGCCTCTTAGCAATGCGTTAAATGCATAGTAAATCTAGTCATGGAGAAAATCAGTCTCGTTTACGCGGCGGCCATGAAAGATTGTTCGAAGGAGACAGTCGTGCTCGGTGAGAGACGCTTAAGATGAAATATGAAACTCCACTTCCGACGGAGAAACATACCTCTGCACCGTCAACCCTCTTAAATGGATACACGCTCATCTCTTTCGCAGAGATTAAGACCGAATTTATAACAGACTTGCCGATTACTCTTATTCACCTTTCATTGCACGCCCCACACTTTCCGATATCACCCTCGTTATGCAATTTCAATTCAATTTCCATGTATTCCGTGAGCCGCTGAATTTTACGACGGCGATAAAATGGAATTTCTTAAAGCTTTTCCGCGATTCATCACGTTTCGCGACCGGCAAATTATATCTGCGCTAGACAAATAATATTTAACATAACTCGTACGTGCGAGACTCGTCTCGCGAGTTAATCGCGAGAGAGGCTGTAATAAGCACTGCTCTGCCGTGTTTGCTGTATTGAGTGGTACGATATATCCTGCTAACTCGCATTTCTGCAATACCCATGTGCGATGATATAACGGCTAATTAATCTGTCCTTTGCCCGGAGATACTCCCTTCTTCTTTTGTTCCCCCGAAGAATACACTATATACGTCTGTACATTTCGTATCTCTAGATACATTACTGCCGGATGTCAAGTTACATAACGTGCTTCCGAAAGCAGCAAAAGCCAGTCCCGAGTTAATCAGCATTTCACGACGTATTATTCTTTCGCGTTTTCACATTTATGATATTTAGATACTGTAACATTCATACGAAATTTTTTATTTTCCTTTACTATTGATAAAAAAAAACGAAGATTTAATTCTCAAGCATTATTTCACACAATTGTATGTTAGCGATTCTTTTTGGATTCAATAGGAAGAAAATCGTATTTTTTTTGCGATTTAAGTGCAGTTAAATTTTAAATTATCAAGATATTACCGTCACGTTTAATTATTACAGTTTACTCGAATCTCCTATATAAGTCTGCTAAATATGGGCGTTACTCACGTAATAACAGCGCCAACGAATGTATCGAGTCCTTGTGAAGCCCCGATATTTCTCCGATGTAATGGATAATGCGAGCGCATTACTCTTTAATAATTCAGAAGACATCTTCTCGGCAAAGAGGATGCACAGTGCGCTCGCTTCAGATTTAAACGTTCAAGTGCCATTGTGTGCTACACCAATTAGTGAGATTATACTTATATCTTTTAAACGTTATTTCTTACTCCATTTTGTACTTGCATTTGTAAGTATGATTCGACGATAATATTAGCAGTAAATTGGCATACAAGATAATTTCACAGCTGCTACGAAGGACATCGCGACCGTTAATAACATCGTGAAAGTTTGTGAAAAGTTAAATGACGGCAACACTGACCATTATTTACTACGAGCCATGGTTTTTACATTGCGGTTTAAAGCGTATCCAATTATGAGACGTGATTGAGCGGTCATCCGCGAGTAATCAGTGAACGCTGAGATTATTGTACGCGCGATTCACGAGGAAGCGGCTACTTTTGACTCAACTGGTCTTGATTGACCACGCTTTAAATCGAAAAAAATCCACGGTAAAACGCGGCTCGCAATGAGAAATTACGAAATGAGAAATCTCTTTATTTGTTTCTCTTCAAAATCCTCGGATGCAGTGCTACCTTTCACGAGTTAGCAATCTTTCTTTATTGCCAGTTTTCGCTCGCGTGGTTTGTTTACCCTTATTGCTCCAAGGTTATACCGTACAGTAATAATGCTCCCCTCTTTTTACGCTCGTCAAAAATATACAATACGCCCGCTTTTCTGTCTCGAGCATGCTTTTGACCGATTTCACAGCTGTCCATGTTCATTTGCCAGTTCTAGTTCTGCTCTTCTATAGGACGGTCGAAATAATACCGAACGTTTAACGATGTGGAATTAATACGATTGGGTCATGCAAAGATTAATATGGGGAATTATATAATCTCTCGTTTAAAATAGAAATCAATGTTTTCTTTAAGCACATTTTAACCGCGTGCACAATTTTTATATCATAATTTATACAAAATAAAAAAATTGAATTACGAAATTGCTGCCTGATAAGTTTCCTCTATCTTAGAAAAATAAGTTTCTAGATTGCAATGAATTTCGAAATTTGTCACCCAGAAATTTGACGGTGCACACTCTTGGTTATCTTTGTTTTACTTGGGAAGTTTATTTCTTCTACCGTTTCTCTGGCGGAGGTGCTTATCTACTTGCATAATATTTACGTAAAGATAGAAACTCGCGGAAGATTAAAGCCTTCGGCGTATAGCGCCGGTCGGGCCGCCGATGTAAAATTTCGCCTAAGAGTATTAGCGGTAGTAGCAGCTAAGATAGGCGCCGATGCTCCTTCTACCACGGCGCGACTCGTCTCGCGATATTTAACCTCAGTAATATCGAGCGAGGCTGTTTTATCCGACGCGCGCACGAAGCGAGAGAGAACGGCGACGTGACATTTTGTCGCTGCTGCACGGTCGAATCGATCGTCACGCTTGCCTTTGTTTGACTTAATTACCACAGTGATAGATCGGTAGATAGGCACCGCACGTCCGACCGTCGCGCGTCGCCGACAATCGAGCTCCAGCCAAGGGGGTGGCTCGAGCTCGGTTCGGCTGAGATTCCGTCGAAGCAGACTTGACACGAACGTTCGAGACTATCGAACATGGACAGTAGATTGATGGACCGATAAGAAGGAAACGATTTTATCATATACGTTATTAATATTTTATATTTTATTAGTTTATATTTGACATTTTCGTTGTTGTACAAAATGACATGGTCACCGTTACTGTCAACTTGCCATCTTTTTTCGATGAGAATTATGATGGAGAAAAAGATATTTGAATTTTGGAAAAAAAGTTTTATCTAAGGCAGTAACAAACTTTCCTTTTTTTAATGCAAATATGAGCTTAAAACATTTATCTTTATTTTTCAACATTTTCTTTTGCTAGGAACAACATTTACGTCTATACATAAAGTGACCCAGAGTTAACGGATCACCTTTCACCTATGGATTCTTTAAACAGTTTAAAATCGATCTTTCTTTAGCGCAAATGTCGACAGAGTTATCACTTATCAAGAAATTTAATATTGACTTTTGGCATTGAATATATTTATAATCTTGGAAGTACAAAACTCTTCTTCGTGCTTTTGAAATTTAAAAAGCAGATTTTATCTGTCTGTGCATCTTGGAAGACTCATTTTTTATTAAATTTATAATTAAAAATTTACTTATTTCTCGATAGTTTTTATGTAGGTAAAAAATGACTTGAAGTTAATTAGAGAATCTGCAAAGGAAAAGTGAGACGTAAGTCTGGAACAAAGTGCAGAGTAGAACGCAAATAATTTTTATAATCTTGAATGTAATCATTAAAACAAAAGTATATATTTTAAAATTTTAAATATATATACATATAGTAGATATATTTAATCTGAGAGAGGGAGAAAGAGATACACATTTAACTTTTATTTATATGGGGAAAAAGAAAAGTCTTGGAAGTCGAAATGGAACTTTTAAATTAAAATATTAACTTACAAGTTAAATAAGTTTTCCTTATTTTAAATTACATTGTGTTTTCTCCTTATTAAACTTTCTTACTAAACTGCAATATATAGATGTTTAATTTATTAAAAACTAGGTGAAAAGTGGAATATTTAAATGGATATTCCGAGGCCATCCTTTGTATCATACTAGAATATTTTATCTTTGCATGAATGACATCTAAAGCTTCTTATTACCGATACCGATGCAGTTCAATGTCGAATTATGACTACGTACTAGAGAAATTGCAAAGAATTCATTTACATTGTGACCGCTTTAGATCACGCGGAATAAATTACATTCGCTATTCGATCAGCATTAAGCTCTTTGCCGTTAAGAAGGTATCGATTGCGTAAAAATGTTCCAAGTAGAATAACCGTAGGATAGAGGTGGCGATGGGGCAGGTGGTGGTTCGCTAAGTAATGCCGGCCGCGCGTATAATAAGCCAATATAAATGCAAATGTCCGTGGGAGTAGGTATATATTTTGTATTTAGTGGCTTAAGTGAAATAACACGGCGAAATTATGTGGAGCTATATTATTAAAATAAAATTACGGTGCAAATAAAGGCCCGTTACCTACGTGTGAGACACGGCCTAATTGTATACATGCGTATACGCATTCGACTTACATATGAATTGTATTAAGACCTCGACCTCGTTTTGCTATTTTACAAAATATCTTTTCGTATTATTTTATCGTATTTATTACGCCGAATGCTCTGTCGATATTTTTATACTAAATGCATGAAATATCTTTAACATACCTATATATTTACGTTCACACAAGATTTGCCTCGAGAGGTAAAATTTTCGCTACCATTACAAAAATTGCCAAATTTTCTAAAAAATACATTTACGTTTATATGTTATAACTTATACATGTATATGCATATGCATTATTTATGCATATTATGCGTATATATTGAACAGAATAATATTTATATTAAATACGTATGAATACAAAATATATAAGTTTGGCCGTGCTCTCGAATGATAATAACGAAGCGCAAATTATTTATTTTGCAAATTTGAAACATCGTTTTCGTGGAAAGCAAGTAGCTTGAACGAGAAAAAGGAGGAAGAGAAAGAAACGGAGAAACGTGAAAGTAGAAAGTAACCAAAGTAACTGAACGAACGAAACTTTTCGTACAATGTTAGAAGTAACGATGCACGTCGTAGAATCGTGTTCGTAACAGACCGACCTCGTGTCTAACAATTGGAATCGACTCACGACTGTCCTATTGCATTTGTGTTTCCATTTGCACGCATGTCTCGATCTTTAACTGTACTACCAAGGTAGTTTTTATTTTTACCAGACAGTTGAGAATTGGAAAACCAATATCCTTGCGTTTCTTTTTAATCTTGAATAATACAAGAATAATTCACGAATAATGTGTTCGGGTTTACATCGTCGCACTCATTTTAAGTGATATATCCAAAATTACGGGACTATTGGAATATCGATGAGTATTTTATTTCATAAAAGACAGTCATTTTTATTTATTTCTAGAGAAATTATCTTTTTGATTGTATTATGTTTTCTGGCTCACATTTTGTATTAACTTATAGTAAATTGAGAATGCAACACTATATTCTTTTATCTGAAAAGTACGAAGGATATTGCACAGAAGACATTGTCTTTTAGATTTGGCTTTGTTTAATGATCGATTGCCGGTCACTGATTTTAATTACCGATTTAAAGTCGCTTGACAGTGAGTCGTAAATCGAAGTCTTGCGATCGCGTGTCCTGCTTTTAGCAACAGGGAGAGAGAGAGAGAGAGGGATCCACTGTCACGTGATGAAAATTAAACGAAATCGGAACGTAGCCCGATCGATCACCGACCAAACATTGATAGAGGAAGCAGAGTTGTCGATAAGCATCGACCAGCCAAGGAAATTGATTCGAGTCAATGCGGGCCGAGATTCGTAAGCCGCGAGCCGATATCAATATACGTTTCGAAAACGACTCGACTCGTCGAGGAGTCAATTTCGTTTATCCATGCCACGGTCGGGTCTTCATACTATCTGTACACGGTACATAGGGTGTTGCAAAACTAACAAACTGTGCTACTGACCATATAAATCGTACTAACTTTTCCCAAGGAATCTATAATTTTTCAATAATTATCGAGAGAACTGGAAAATAGGTCTTGACTATTTTCGACATATTCGATGAGGAAAGGTTGATTCTAAATTTGTATCATGAAATAGTGAAATTTTAAACTTCCGAGAGAACTTTGAATATTCAATTGAAAGTTAAGATTGTTATATATAATTCATTTTCGTGATCTGTATAAATATACTACGTATATAAGTTAGCTCTCACTATCGGTTCACAGCAAGGTTGAAAGAATTGTAATATGTCTTTAAGGATTTGCACAGTTGATTTACGAGTAGTTGAAAGTGCTTCCGGTGATCCTAGGACACCTTGTATATTTTTGAGGATCGATCCTTATCTGCATCAGTCGCGTGCCGATGAGAGGCGGTGACGATGCTCGGGAATAAGAAATTACGTTGTAAGAGCTGGCGCGTGCCAAACTCACCCTCCGCTATAAACCATAATTACAATACGTGTACATACATCTATGCATATGTATGTAGTAGGCAAAGTGCAATCGTAGCTTGGAAGTGCATCCATATGCATCGCGAGAACGTAAAGAACAACGCTGTCGAAATTAAAGTAACGTATACCGTCATGGAGGAAAATATGTTCGTCTTGCAAATGAGTTTAGAATGCTTTCTTGGATTTTACTTGATAATAATCAGGGTTGAATGATGGGTAGGATTATATTGTGTCTTATCACCTTCAGAGAATTGTATTCAACGGAGTAATCTTAGAACCGAGAAATCCGGATGGCTTTGTCAACCACAAACCCCGGCGTAAATAAACAGTTGACGACAAACATTCATAGTGATTGTCCACTGATTTTAATCAAATATAGTGTAAAGTAATACACATATTTAGTTGTAAAATCAAACTCGATGATTTTACTACCATAACGTACACACACGAGAAAATATATACATATAAGATCGATTATCTTAAATTATAGACAAAATTAATTTACATTTCGTTATTTTTCCAAAGAAAAAAATATAAGAATGTATGCATATAAATTATAAAAATTACAAATTTTAAGTATAAACTAATGTAAGCTGTATATATTGTTTATAGATTCTTTATTGTTAATTTAGGAATTAAAAGCCTGACGTATTTGATGCTATACGCAAATATCACTTAGTTCATTTGTACCCATATTTGAATTTAGTTCACGATGAAATTATCTCTTGATATTTAATCTTTCTGAACTTTAAAGATATTTCATTTTCAATAAGTTTATTTATACTAGACCTATTTCCAATAAATGATTTAACAGAATTTTACAGGAATGGAAAATTCCTGTTAGAAATCTGAAATAAACTACAGATTCTTCTCTAATTTACAATAAGTATATATATATGTATATATATATATATATTATTGTGAACTAGATTCAAATATCTTTTGGGTATAAATGAACCGAATGATATTTGCGTATACCAACAATTATTACGAACGTTTGTCGTTAATTGCTTATCTACGCCGCAGTTTGTGATTGACAAAGCCATTTGGATTCCTCGGTTCTGAGATCGCTCCTTTGAATACAAATCTCTAATGATACAAGAATTATCTTCTTGATAAAAGAAATAAAGAATCTTTTGAATTCAATGAACTCCAAAGAAATTATTGGTTGACTGATCGCTCTAAAATTCAATCAAATATAAATCCACTCACTGTTTCATATATGCGCGTATAAATACTTTATATGTACTGCATTTCTGTGAAAAATTGATTCATAAAATGCATCCTATTGGAATTAATACAAATTGACCGCTAAAAACGAAAAAGTAACGCGAGTTAGCGCGCTTTAAAATCTACCAAACACAAGTAGAGAAAGTACTCTTGTTTCATCAGTGTAACGATATTCATGCGAATTAATAATGCAAAATAATGTTGAATATTGAAAAGTTTCTTGACTGAATTATGAGATCATTTATTTGTTAATTTCGTCAGGAATGAAAAAAGTAATAAACAAAATTGTTTGTAAACCGTTGTGGCAAGTCAGGCAAGAGTAGTATATAATACAAATGTAATTTTTAATATAAATATTACTATGAAAGAATAAATATATTTGTATTTTGAAGATTAAAAGTGAGATTAAAATTTGTTTGTAATGAAGAGTCAAGAAGTACATATGTATAAATAATGAAATATAAGAAAAAAATAAGTATATCTTTTTCGTATTATAATTGTATATTTTTATAACACTATTTAGCTGCTAAATTTAATCTTCCTTGCATTATAAACATCAACATAAATATATAATAATATTTAATTTATAGAGAGGTGTCATTAGAAAAGACAATTTTTGATATATTATACATATATTGCGATGACGACATCCAAGTATACTCACATAAAATACGAGTAAAGTAATTTTTCATTGAAAGATGACGTTTTTCTGCACATATAAATCTGTTTCCTTCGAAAACAATAAATTTGATCTGAAACGTGGCATGGGATCTACTATTAAAAGGACTGAAAATTCTGCTAAGCCATCGAGTTGCAGAAAGCCGATTGGAACTCGAGGAATTTCTCTGCTTACTGTTCGTGATTTTTTTTTATTACTATTGTAAAGTGAAACGCATTGTGCCAAGCTATGCAAAAAAATAGCTATTTCTTCTACTGGTGACAGTCATATGCATTGCAAGTAGGATTATTCTTAAGCTCTTATAGATCTCAACGACAGTCTGCTTCCGCTCTTACGAATATAGAGAGCAGATCAGTGTCGAACGAGAATGCTATCCGACCCGATTAACGTATCGGAAAACTCATCCACGCGATCTCACGTACTCGATGATACGGACTTTAAGCCTTTGCTATGGCGATTCCGAATGCCATTTGAATCCCACCTCTTTCATCTTTCTCATTCATGAATACATACCATTACATTTTGCGTTTCATGCATATCGAATTTTCATTATGCTAATTTCTAACGTCTGCTGGTTGCATTTTGCAAAAAAGATATTTTGTCGCCATGAATTAATTAAAAAGAACAATAAGAAATTAATAAATCGCGAATATGTATATACGTATTTATTTAGTTATGTATATAACTTATTTTCTTGCGAAAATAAAATTTCATAAGTACGATAACGTTTTAGAGAGAATGTAATTTTAGTTAATCTTTTTTACTTGATGACAATTACAACTGTACTAACAGTCGGTGAAAAAACTGCATGATAATTTATTCACAAAGATTTATGTCTCTGGAATTCTAAATAGAAAATCGTGAAGAGGATTTTGTAAAGAATTTTTACTCTTGCAGAATCATTGAAATCATATCGATACACAAAAGTTCGTAGAGCGCTCCTACTCTCTTGTCCTTCTTATCTTCCCTGTTCCCGGCACATACCGTGATGCGGTCGCATACGTAAGTGAAAAAACATAACGCGGAATATGTAGGGGAAGAAACGCTCTGTCGACTGTGCGTGAAGGGGTTCGGATACGGTGGTCGTAGGAAGAAAGGGTCGTGAAACGGTGTGGAGTGTCGATGGTAGTCTGCAATGAGATAGAAAGTGGGGGGGGGGGGGAGATAAAGAGACGGGGGTGGAGAATCGAGTGAAGAGCCGCCGCTGCTGCTACCACAAAGTAGGCGCGGCGCTTTATCGTCGACTAAAGGCTAAGAGACGCTCTACCTTTCAGTCTTTTACACATGCTTCCTGGATATCTTCTCTGCATACACTTGCTACACATTCTCTCTCTCTCTCTCTCTTCATCTCTAACCCCCTTCGCTTATCGTAACAAGTTCTTCTGTCGACGAGATGCAGCCGATGCGTTGTCGTTATATCACGTTCCCGCTGCAGATACCGTCGTAGATTCCACGGAGTGTCCCGGACTTATTCAGCCACCTTTTATCTACTCTACCGGATCATTTGATTAGTTTGGAGTCGACCTGAACAAAGGGATTAAAAAAAGACGCTAGAGTAGCTTTTTAGCTTAAGCGATCGAGAATCAAGTTTCTCTGAAAATAAAGCTTAAAGATGCAAATAGTGAAGCTTCAACTTTATTCTCGATTCTGAATGGAATTATTTTAACAGGCTTGCAATTTTCAACAATGAGTTACGTCTGACGCTGATAAGAATCTACGAGAATGACGAATTTGATGAGACAAAAAGATTATTTTAATTGACCTAGAGGTCTACGAAATGTAGCTCGACAGTTTCGGCATAATCCGCATATCACTGATATAAATGTGCGTATGTAAAGTTATACATGTGCGAATAATGTGTACACGAGTGGTTTAATCGCGAACGTAATAGGAAGATCGTAGCCTGATGTGCCAAGTCCGACGTGCATTATGATTCAGATGCGTGATTGATCGGTTCAACGAGAACATCTTTTCTGTAAATACTTTATTGGAAATCGATACTCATACGGAAAACATTGCTCGTTATTAATTCACATCTGTTAGATATTTGTTTACATTACATAGATAAGTCACAACCAATTTTAAATAAGGAAACATACTATATGTATAGTTTAGTCAATTTTTTTCTCTAATGCTTATCACAACCGTGAATTACGTGTTAAGTTATCATGATTTTGAAGATATAAGAATATCATATCTTTCTGACAATTTTTTTCAATTATTTCTCTGTTACGAAGATCTAACGAAATGTCTCTGTTTGTTACAGGTGAGGTGATTGGCCAGCGGTTTCTGGGCAATGAAAGCCACGTGGAGCACTTCAAGCTTCTAGAACGTGCGACAACCTCTATCCTGATTGGTGCCAGGTAATTGTTACGTGATTCGATTCTTCGTCGTCCCCTCGTGCCGCTCGTAGGGGCTTACATAAATGAGATAGTCATCGGCTAGACTCCGCTCATTGGTGCCACGAGCCCCAAGTGGCCGGCGGGCCGAGTCATTCATTCGATTACGCATCAGCAGCGGGTGACGCAGCATCACGCGTATTAGTAGCAAACAGAGATGCGGTTTACGCGCAACGTGCACTATTCATTTGTATTCAAAGGCGAGAGACAGCATGCGGCATACCGAGTTGAACCAGACCGCTCTCCGACTATGAATTCTTGCACAACCTTCAGTTTGAATTTAATGAAGCTTTAATGGGATAATACTGTTTTTTACCGGCCTTTTAATTTTCTGTATTATTCATCTCGTTGAATAAGTCTCCAAGTAAAATTTCGTTGAAGATTACTCGACGTTAAATGCAGAATGTCATTTTATTACTTTTAACGTTTCCTTTTGAAAAAAAGACCTTCATTTTTAGTTGCTTATAATTTAGATATGCTATATCGTTCTCTTGACCTTCTCGTTAAAAAAAAAGTCTGTTTCAAATTGGTCAAAGAACTCGTAGAGGGAAAGTGGGTTTGAGACATCTTGTTATCCGCAAGCGATTGAATCGATAGGAGACACAAAGGGAAAGATAGTTCGCATTCAAAATTTTATTTCGTATTTCAAAGAGCGGCGTTTCGCCATTTTAATTGCGCACGTAGACGTACGAAAAAAAAACACTTTTCTATTTAATATTATTTTATCAAGCTGCTCCAGTTACGCTGCTAAAGCGATGGGCTGGGGATCAATAGCGTATCTCTTTGCGGAATCTGATACAAATACATTGGCTAATGGAAATTTGATACGGATCAAAAAATAATTTAATTTTTTCCCGGTCGTGCTCTCCGCCGACAGTCCGCGCAACGTTCCTGAGTCGTAAAATCAATTACACCCGAGATACATAGCATGGATCTTTTTACGGTTCCAATTTTGTCTTTGCAGTTTTTCCGCTTGATTTATCTCCCGTGCTTCCATTCCTCCCGCACATGCAAAATTTAAAAGTCACCCGAAAACAGTTTTTACATTCGTCGAAGGAAAGCCCACAATTTATCTTTTAAATATATCGCGTTCTTTGTGCGTCACTCTTGCTGTTTCACTCATAATTGCCGATGCTTATTCGCGCTTCAATCCGAGTTGTCGACACGGAGACGCACGAAGCGCAGAGATTACAGGGACGATTTATGGGCAGGATTTAACGCTCCCGTTTCGTTTTGCAGGAACGCCATTTACAACATAAGTCTGCACGACCTAACGGAGATCGCCGACCAGGTGAGTACAACGCTAATATAACCGTTTCCAATATCTGCAGAGCTCGACAGAGAATGATTTAAATTGGAGGAGATGGAGAGATTTAGAACGGCCGCGCGTCTCTTTCATTCACTTTCCTCTGGGGTTATTTCGAAAATCATCGGTACCTTCTATAAAATTGAAAAAGTTGCCAACGATTTACCGTTACGCGAATCCCCGCGATTATCGCACCAATTAGTTCCACGGAACTACCGTATGTATGTACATATGTACGGAGTGCTTCTCAAGATAGCAGGTCAGAAGTCACAAAAGCGATATTGATCTCGGTAGCTCGCGAAACTACGAGAAATTGGCACTCAGGTGAACCCGCAGAAAGTAGAAGGGGGTTAGCGCGAACGACGGAGAATCTTGGTGGCGGCTTTCCGAGACGGCGCGGCGTAACGCAGCGAGAGAGGAGATCGATCTGAAACAGCCTCTCGGCCAATAACGCCCCCGCCTAGAATAGAATCGTAAAAGTCACCGTGCTCCGGCTTGCCCTTAAGGCTCGCGCCGTATCGCGACCGACCGCTACGATCGATTCCGATTTGAAGGATTTAGCCGTAATGGAAGCTAGCGGGAAAGAGGCTGTGAAACTTCGCCAATATCGCGATATCGGGTCGATGCAGTTTAGCTACTTTTCGAGAAAAAAACCTTTTCGGTTAAATTATCGTCTTTTTTTCTCCAATAATCTTTCGCCGGAGATAAACGAAGCCGATTTGATTCTCATGGCGAGTAAATGGAAGATTATTTCTTAGAATACACTTTCTAAAACGAAATTTTTTTATCCAGTGATTATTTTTGCATTATATAAATAAATAGATGCACGCTATTTTATAATGAAAATTATATTTCTCAAACGCTATACAGAGTCAATCACGAAGATTGATGCTTATTTGTGACTTTCTTTTTTCGTGGGAAATTATCTCTTTGCAGGCCGTACCAAAATTTATCTCCTGTATAATTCGAGAAATAATGGTATTAATATTTTCGCAATAAATTATTTGCGAATGAAAGAGAGAAAGATAGAGAAAGGGACAAATTTTTTCTCCCAAATAAATTTTCTCTCTAAAAGTACATGCGCATATATAGATGGCATAAATGTGTTTATAGAAACAAATAGATTAATTGTCAATTTACGATAACGTGATATCGATAAATGAAATCAGACGAATTGTGATTTATGTGAGATACCTCCGCGAAAATGTGAACGATACCGTTGAATCTACTCTTTCCATTCGCATTCATTTGCGCATATTTTCAGTATAGAAATGCTGACAGCTTCGTTTACGTTTATCGCGAGCGTAAAAAATTTGAATAAAAGATAATGATATATCGAGCATTACATCGGCAAACCAATTTACTGTAAATTGAAAAGGGAACGTAAAATTCAACATTAAATTGTTATGAGAGAAATTTGCATATCATAACAAGATATACTCGGAATGTACGATATATCCTCGTATCAGTATTGTCTACATGCGCAATATGTTAATCAATCGTGCGTAATTAAAAATCAATTAGAGAATATTAAATTATAGTTACGCATAACTGCGCCAATATCAAGAAAGGAGTCGGGATGAATAAATGCGCGCTCTCCATTACGGCTGAGCGCTTTATCGTAATTGCTAATTAAATTATGATTTTAATCACCGCTCGCTATTTGGAAATAATCATCATTCTTACGTAGTAAGTTGCCCTAGAATCTTGCTTATTATTGAACATTTCGAGTTTGGCATGCGTTAAATTGATATCTGCACTTTTGATTTGCATACACGCTCTTGGCAGAGCCAATATTCAGGATTAATAATAAACGATACGGACTAGTATAGCACGATAAGTTGTTCGATGCCGTATAATATCGCGGTTATCGAAGCTGCAATCTTTTTTTTTAACATAAAACGGGACCGGCCCTTTCGTTGTACTTTTATATTGCAATTATACATCGATTGTACTAAACAACCCACTAAATCGTCTCATCTAATTTTTAGTCAATTAGCTTCCCTTATCAGCATCTATTATTGTGCTTTTATACAGAACGTCCGCCACGAAGCACAGCGGCTTTTTGTGGCGACTATGGATTTATCGCCAATGTTTAACAAAATTTTTGCAATTTTTTATCTATTTCATAATAATGTCTTAAGCTTTGATATGTTCGAGAACTAGTTGGTTTTCAAAAGCTGAATAATGAAAATTGAAATAAAGATATAGACTTATGGCAGAATATAGTAAGCTGGAGTTAAATAGCCAAGCATTTGACGTGATTTCAAAAGCGTGACGGCACGCCGCGCTTGGAAGACTGCCATTTCGATAAACAACAATTTTGCCCGACGCGCGGAACGTCATTCGCGCAAGAAAGACGTTGTTGACATCGTAATCCCTCCATGAAAGTTTTCCGCGGAGCTAATTGAGTCTGCAGCCGCTCCCGGCTGGCGTCGCAAGTTTAGTCGCTTGAGTGCTGCGCCAGCTCGAACGAACGAGTGTTATTTCCGCCTACGATAAGATGAGATAATAGAAGATTCGATCTCTTTCAAAGAGAGCTTTCCTTGTGCCGAAGACGCGACTTTTGCAAAATTTGTATACTCGACTGACGAGACGCTCGATGAATCCGACGTCTTGTCACAACACACTTATCGTTGCCTGATTGAAAGGAAAAAAATTTACAACGATGATTTATCGTTGATGTTCTATTTCCAATCCTTATTTTGAAACAATTTGTCATAAAGGTTGTTGTCCTGAACGTTAATTAAATAGACCGGTAATTGTTGTGAATAATGTGTGTGATGAAAAATTAATTTCTACCAAATTGTCGTAAGCGAATAACACTTTAATGATCAGCGTTGATTGGACGAACGCGCGAAAATAGGAATTATTTTCTCACGTTGCGAAGTGACGTAAGAAAAGTACCTCGTCAACAGATAGATTCTACGGCGAGCAATTCGTTTCGCCGACGATATTTAATATTGCGAACTATAAATTTCGGGCAAAAGGGTTGGCACGCCTAATTTACGTGTATCTATAATTTATGTTCTACCGCGATAAAAGTTTTGGTATTAATGCGTAGCGATGGAAGTGTATACTATAAAGAAACTTGGATCATTTCGGAATAAAGGTTCAGAGCGTAAATTTATTCATGATTCATCTAACTTCACCGTACTTTTTTTTCCCCGCTCGTGATAGCCGTATCCCGAATGCCTGACTCGGCTAACAAATTTCAAACTAAACTAATACTTATCGGCTCCACTGATAGTGCATAATTTATGTCCGGTAGCTAATGCTTCCGACGCGGCTTCGCTCCTCGAATCAATATGACGTCTTATTCGCGATAGATGCGCCGATTTATTTATACGCAATCCTGTGAACGCGCTGCGTATGCGCACTGAGTTTTGCAGTATAAGAAAATGAGTGTTATATATTTTTTTTATAAGGATAGTCACGTAAATGCAGATGGGGATCGATACTCAAACGAAAAGGGAGAAAATTGAAAGAATTGAGATGAACCGATAACGCAGGTCGCGGAAACGCGCACATTTTTCGTATTCTTTGCTACTATTATTGTGGATGAAAATTTCGATGTATTAGTGCGAACGATTTGAAGCGAAATTGCAACGGCTGCAATTGTGAGTCGGAATAACCGAATATCTATTGAATCGTTCGGCTGTAAACGCGAGCACCAATACTAGTAAAAATTGAAATAACATATCTAAGGAAAAATGTTATAAAAGTACATTTGTATCTAGAGGTTTTGTATCTGTATAATTTTTCTTACGTGTGAATAACTAAAAGCCTACGGTTGACATTTTGTCAACGATTCGATTGAATAGCTGTCTTGAATGAAAAAACAGACATTTTTAGGCATCTCATATTAGGAGCTTATCTCACAATAGGGAATTGTCCTCTACCTATAATTTTCATCTGATAGTTACATACATATATTGATAACAATAAAAAACAAAATTTAGAGCGAAAATATATTTTGCACAAGTTGCATACTTAAAGCTTCATAAATCTATTTATTTGAATTTTGTACTTGAAAGAAAATTGTATATCCAATTGATTAAAAAGTATTAACAATGTTAGTACTTCTGAGAGTTAAAAGCTCTTAAATAATTTTTCTTGTATTACCGCGCAGGGTAGGAGAATAAAAATATTATAATATATGACAAAGAAAGATAATGAAGACATTATATGAAAATAATGTTGTGAAATAAACTATGCAGAGCAGTATGTGTAATAACACCCGAGCTATGTTATTTAGCATATTTCTATGAAAGCGGCTATAATGTTTCCGCTGACATTTTATTTCTCCGCAAAAATGGTTCTTCCGCGTGATTCTAGTATTTATGCGTCACGTTAAAAAACGTCCGCGACAAAACAATAAACGTTTTGGAAATTCTCGCTATTTGCACGATCTTTTTCAGGCACATCGAAATGGATACCGTTGCGCTTGTTCTTGTATAATCGCGCATGCAGTTTTACCTAAAAAAAATTTCAAAAACATTCGGAAACTTTTTGTTCACATGGAACATGCATGATATGTCGATAATACAAAATACCAAGGCTTTCTGATATCAACCCTCGATAGTAATATTTTAATTTGGGGCTGTGTGATTAGATATCAAAGAAAAAGTTGTTATTTTCTCTTAATCAATTACGATCGTTATTAATTAAATGTTTGATAAAATATAGAATTTGTGATCACCGAAAAGATATTTCACATGCAAACCGGCCATTCCATAATTAAGCTAAATATTCGCAATCCCTTGTAAATAATGTTATTATATAAAACATAAAGCATAATAAAATGCGATATTCTTAAAGATAACTAAAAGAATACATTTCTTTTGACAATAAAATGTTGGTTGTGATAACGTTAGTATACATATATGTATAATGATAGAATCGAACTAAATTAAACCGATTAATTTTTTTTTAGTTTAATAAGGCCATAACTCACCATGACGCACACATGCACACAATAATTCCCGTGTATATGCAGCTTATGTAATATATATACATATATACCAGTATTGTTCATATCCGGTTATTCGGGTATCCGAGGAAATACCCAAGCACCGCGCGGTCATTCTCGCTATTACGCACAGTAAATCAATTTAGGTACGCGTTGATTATTTATATGAGCTTACCATGCCAACAATGTAACATATCAACGTAAAATGACCTCAGGAACCACGGAGCGTGACGATGTCAAATATATCGAAAATCGATTAAATCGAACTCGTGACTTCGGTTACCCGAGTATGAACTTGAATAACGGGTACTTGGCGTCTGAATATAGAAAATATCCTGTTGACACATCGATGACACTATTGTCCATTGACACTTATATAATATATAATTTTGCAAAAAAAAAGTTGTAATTATGATAATATCTTTCAGTCATAAATTTAGAATTTCTCTACTTGTGTAATAATCCTTCACAATTAATATTCATTGCATTCATTAATTGTCTACATAAATTAGAAAGTGGGAAAGGCGGTTCTAATTATCATAATAATTCTAATAAAATATCAATTTCTGAATGGCTACGATAATATTCCGGCAAAATATAAATAATAAATAGTGTAATAATAACTTGCTTTTTCTTATCAAGATAAATTAAATGGACCTCTCTGACGCACGAATCTGTAGTTATTTAATTATCTCGGACTGAACACACGCACACACACACACACACACGAGATTTATGAGATTGTGAAAAGCGTTTATTTGATGTTCTTTATATCATTCAATTAAATTTCCTTCCTCCTGGATAAGACAAATATAAAACTATCGTTCCTGCACTGTCTTTTTTTATTTCTCGAGATAACGTTTTTTGGTCATTTTAACTTTCACGTATTCATCATTGTGCTGCCATGTATTCTGAGGGTTAAGCGTTTCTGCCATTAGCGCAAACTGTTTTTGGTATGTGCAGCCTAATGCAGCTCGCGCCACGTTGCAAAGTCGACCAACTGCAGTCTCTCTCTCTCCCCCTTCTCTTTCTTTTCTCCTCTTCTCTCTGTCTTCCACTGTTTCTGTCTCTTTATGTATCTCACGCCGCTTCTCTCGTAATCGACTAGAGTGAGAGAGGCAGCGGCGCAGAGTAGATCCGAAGTGCTGAGAGTGAGAGGCGGCTCTGACCGGTCATTCACTCGGGGATGGTCGCGTAAAAACTTGCCGCTCTACCTTCTACACGCTTCTCGACCGTGTGTACTTTATGCCCGCACACGGGCATATCCTACGTGCACGTCCCACTACAGTGGCGAGGCGGACGTACGGAGAGGCAGTAGGAAGAAAGTGGAGACAGACAGATGCGTAGCGGGCCGGTCGTTCGCTCGCTCGAAGCATCCGTGCGCATTTCGACCTGCGACAAATCGTCCCGCTCGAATTGCAATGTCGAACCCGCGGGTCTGGCCGGCCCGACTTGCTTCCCCGTACGTCCAGCGTACCGTCTGGCGGCTCTTGATGGCCGCTGATAAAAAATGCGCCCGGATACCGTAAGAAGCGGCTGGGATGCGCTTGCATCCGCGGGGAATACACCGTTAACCCATTAAGAGCCGTAATCACGACACAAAGAATTTTAGGACTTAGGCCGTAATCAATTTTGCATTTTTCCAACTTTCCGAATTGGTACCAAGGTCACTGAATAATAACTCTTACTGCGATATTATACGGTACATACATCTAAATAATAGCCTTCACTTTTCAAGTTTCAAAAGAGAATTATTTATTGCTAAAATTTTTTTATTCGTGATGAAATTCTGCTTGAGAAATGAAATGTCGACTGTTAATGGATTAACCGTGCTACTTTTTCCTCTTTTATATAACTCTGAAATTGTGCAATGATTTATAATGATTTGCTGCTCGTAGTGTTGATCTCAAAACCTTCTTTTATAACAGATTACTTTCATCATTAAGAGCGTGTAAACGCCAACTAATTAAACTACTTCCTCGTAATTGTATTATGATAAAAATAATTCATTTTTTATATGCAGTATTTTTATACTGGTCCTTTTTTATTTTATTAAAATTAATATGCAAACAACATTTTCATTTCTTTTCTTTTAATTAATTTCGAAATAGATGTGAAAACTTTTAAGAAATTACTTATACAAATATATTATTTTGGTAAACAGTAAAGAATTACAAGAGTATACTTTCGGAAAATTAATTATAATTACGTTTGCTTAATTATTTTGTAAAACGTTTTATTACATGAGATATGAAACCACTGATGTTTTAAAAGTGTTGTTTAAAACTAGCGTGGTTACAGCATTAAAATCTACATGTGAAAAGAATAAAATCGCACTATGTTACAATGCGTGTACGTTATTATACGAATTATATTTGATCTTATTATATTATTTAGGGAATTGTACATTTACAAGCACCGCGATACTCGAAACAAAATTTATTAACATTTTGAAATAAAGTTCTGAAAGTTTAAAACTTTCTTCATTTTACGATTTTCTGCGGATGGTAGTTTTATATAGATTCCGGACTTAACTGGACTTCCTATCAACTGTGATTTTTTCCTTTTACCAATTTCAGATCAATTTTTCTTCATCATAAAAATTTAATGCGTCATCTCCCGTATAACTTTTTAATCTCTGATATTAGATATTTCATTAATTTGAAATTAAATTTGATTAAAGTAAAAACTGTTTGAAACCGCCCGAAGAACGAGACCTTACTATATGTTAATAACTCGGAAAATATAGTTTGCGAAAAGTTTTCTCTCGATCGTTTATCTCGAAAGTCGTGCCTCGATATCCTCGTGTAGAATAAAATTGACTTGTAAACACATCCACAGTTGAATGAAAGCGTGACAAGTCCGAGGCGCTACATATATTGCAGAGGGTGACGTTGAGTGACGTTTACATAAAACAAATTTAACCTGATGCACAATTAAGAAGTTGTCGACCATCGTCGGAATTGTACGCGACCCGCGCTAATTGTTCCTCCCCAGTGATATCGACGTTATTCAAATTAATCAAAGTAACTATTACGTCGGCGGGTAGCAGCGCTGCGACTATTAATTGGGCGGCTTTTTGTTCGTTAGGTAACCGTCGCAATTTGCCAACGTTATTCGTATTGTCGGTCATTAAATTCGCCGCGCGCATACACGCTGTAACTACTTGGGAATCGGCGGGGCAAGAAATTCGTCTTCGCCGCATAGTTCTTTCTTGCTCTTTACGTATCTATAAATTCTACGGTTGCTTCATGGTAAAAAGCTAGATAGCCCCTCGTGCGGTCAGTGAAACGGTAATTCACTATAAAATATTGACTTTCGGGAAATATAAAGCGAAGACATTATCACTGAAAGGCAATCTTGCCACACTGCTTCAACGACTAATCGAATTAAAATATAAAATGAGTTACTTAAAGACCAAACACTAAAATACATAAAAAGCAAAAGAGTAGGTAATAAAAGACGATATGAACTGTTTGGCACGTTTTACTTATTGACAATAGGAAGTTTCTTGCTAATCCAAGAGCACTGATTAATCAAAATTTTGATTGAATATTGTAGATAAATGTAACTATCGATTCCTACAATTTCTATATTTTGAACATACATGTTTAAATAGAAGCGTTGCATCGCGTCGCTTTTTAATGACAGAAAGAAATTTGGACGCGCACAAAAAGTTGGGATGGTCATGTAACTTTTCGGGGAGCCGTACGTCATATTTCTAAGAGGGAGTCACATAAAGGGCCGAAACACATTAGTGAGTTACAGTAAATTTCTGAGCGGGCCACCCAAACTTCCTTTTTCCCAACTAATAGCGACGAGTGGGCACACACAAGCTACAGGAGTAAATAGAACTCAGAAGAGTTTCCTGAACGAAAAAACGAGTTGAGAAACTCTGAAACGTATCATGCGGAAACATTTGCTTGGTGCAAAAGGTTTATCGTATTTGTCGAATAGAGTTGAAAACAGAATCACGCAGTTTCGAAGTAATCTTTCTTAATCAGAAGAGAAAACCATTGCCTTCAATACACTTTTTCCATTTAGCAAGAAGTTTTCCAATCCACTTCTTAAATAACTCAAATCAGTAACTTTATCCAAGACAAAGCTTAATAGAAAAACGGCGAGTCCTTTGTACTAATCTAATGAAAAATGCTCGAGGAATAGGTAGAATTACAATTTGCATTGAGTGTCGTTCGGTCCTGCAACGGAAGAATTTTAACGGAATTAAAATGATCCGTTCCACCTGTGGCGCTTACTGCAGCTAATGGCTGTTTCATAAAATTTAAAAGTTACAACTTTCGCGACGGTGAGTTACCGTCACGTCGGTAACAAACTGTAAGTCGGAACATTTCCCGTTTCATATAAAACCGTTTAAGTTTTTAAAAGTGTAAGGTCCACCTCTCGCACACTTCTGGGACACTTTTATTAGCACAACGACTAAATTAGTTTTGTAATCCGTAAGACACCGTAAGTTTGAGCTTGCACTCGAGACATTTGAAAGATTTAACAGTTGACTTCCTCCACGACAAACTGTTTAACAGCAAACTTTTTCCGCATATAACGTAATTATGTATAGATAATTTAAAATCCGCATAGTTTTTCATTTTCATCGCCGAGTATCTTTCGAATTAATCCTTAAAATGTATCAAAATAAGATCTGTAATCAAAGCGGATAAATGTAAAAAATGTTATTTGCAAATATTTTTGAAAAGGTTTTTTTGCATTTTTTAAATTACTCGTAATTGCAAAACTAAATTGTCTCTTAACATTCTTTTTAGAAAATAGATATATTTTATGATGATCAACGAACAAATATGTAAGAAATGCTACAAAAGTCTTGCTAATAAAAGTATGGTGATACGTTAGTCCAATTCCGCGAGGTAGTAAATATTTAATAAATGCGTATCATGGCACGAACGTCAGTATTGTTAAAAATGCAACTAATGATACCATACGCATCCTGTCCACGAAGAGGGGAGCCCTATCGACATGTGTATCACGAGCACATTTCAAGGTTTGTAATACGCACACGGAACAGCCATTGTTTGACGATTCATAGCGAGGAACAATGTTAAATGTCGGTGCTAGTGCGTGTTTCGATTCGAAACGTATCATCTTGCATGAGGCATAATTCCGCCACGCCTTTCCTTGTTCTTTGCGCAACCGTATATACCCCAGACAGCAATGGCTAGTTGAAGTGAATTCCGAGTTTATATAAATCCCGCGGGAGATATTTCATTCAACCAGTGTGACTTCTTCCTGACAATGAGATACATCTTGGATGAAACATAATGCATTGCTTGTTTGTTCATAACAGTGACGTGTTCCGACCGTAGGAATCTAAAGCTTTCTTTTTACACTTTTATTTCTTCAAAAATTTCAAAGATTCTCTCTCTCTCTCGCTCTCTCTTTCTCTCTCTTTCGTAATTAACTAAGTTTTCTAATTATAAAGGAATCTTTATATTAAAGTCCATACTGTACTAACTTGTATAACGTTACGTTTATTCGTTTGTATAAGTAAAGATTATATTAGTATTTTTTTAATTTAAAACATTACGAATATAAAAATATGTTTACTGTAAAGATATTTATCTTTTGTAAAAGTTGTAATGATGGTAGCTTCTGCAATGAATGAAAGCAAACTACGAGTACAATTGTAAAAGTAATATAAATATCAGAGAATTTAATACACACGAGAATGAGAATATCTCAATGCAGCACAATTTTCCTGGCATTCTATGTGTTTGACAATTGCATAATATTATATAGTCACAAAAGTCTACATACTCTATAAATTAATAATTGCATATTAAAACGATCATCCAGCATATTGAGTGAAAATGTGATTGAAATACAAAGTGTTTAATAGAAATATTGATTTCGCGATTTAATTGGGAAATAAATTATTATCAGTAGAACGCACACATTTCGATAATATTTCCTATGTATATGCATTAGTTTGAAGAGAAAAGCATTGTTACGTATGAATACGTAAATTTATTTCTATATTATTAATGTCAAATAAAGTTAATAGAAGTCGAATTCAGACATATTGGAAGCATTAAAGGAAAAACACATTTACAGAACTGAAACGAGTTACTTGCAAAGGAGTTAACAAAGCAAGGTTCATTTTTCTGTAATATATTTTACAAGTTTTACCAGTAGATTTGTATTACGTGATAGAAACTCTTAGATAATGTTGTGTACCAAGAAAGTAAGTCTAAGTTACAGTCGCTATTAGTTACAGTTAAACTCAATCTATAGCAAATTTCTATATCAGAAATCAGGCACTTGTACCACGTCTAATAATTACAGAGAAATTCGAACGTGGTACTTTCCTCTTTTGTAAGATCCAAGAAGTGAGAGAGAGAGAGAATTGAAAGAGAAAAATAGATCTAACAATAGTTGGAAACATCGCTGAAATGTAGAATTATCTTTGTTAGAAATTACAACGGGAGAAAAGTAAAAGAAAGAGAGGAGAGGGAAAGGAAGAGATATTTACTGCAGCTCCGAGGAGACTGCGGAATTTTTTCTTTTTCCAAACTCTTAGTCTATTCGATAGAATAATTTATATTGTAGATCGTTTGAGTATCTTTGACTAATTTTTGGACACCATTAAAATTATTTGATATATGTACTTAACTTACCAGATGGTGTAACGAATATTTCACACGTTACTAGAGACAGAAATAAATGATTGTGAATCTTAAGAGATTTATGAAGGTTTTTAACTCGAAATGTTTTTGATATTCTTGGAATTTATCAAGGACTTAACGACCATTAATTTAAACTTAATAGATGAAAAAATTTGCAGAAATTATTTTTCTTACGTTTTATGTCCTTTTAAATACGAGTGCTTTTGAATGTCGCTAGGTTAATTTAGTGATGCAATTAATTTGTCTTTATACTAATACAAATCTGTGCTTGTTTGCATATTACGAAAGAATAAATAAGTTAATCGTATGTCTTGGAGAAAATTTTATGATATGTGACTCACCAATTGTTTTGTACTTTGTAACAGATAAAACAAAACATGCATTTAATTAGGTAAAAGAGAAGGTACACTTTTTCGAGTATTATGAAGAACTTTTGCTCTATGTTGAGTGTAAATGATATCGTTTCTGCACCTGTACGTGTGTACGTATAGTACATACCCTCGATAGATTGTTAGAACAACCGAAGACGTGGAAAAAAGTGTCGTGCTGCGTGTTGAAATGCGTATAACTCACTTTTATACCAGCTTTAATTCCTCCCGACGGGAATACGGTAACGCGTTTCTCTTCTTTTTACGAGAGAAACTGCAGCACGAAAAATATAGCGAGATATTTTTCGCGCGGGTTGATTTTCAAAGAATATTTCGCCGCAAAATGACGTAGATTCCATCTCAAGAGTCTTTCTTCTAATATGTAACATGCGTGTATACATAGCTAAACTTTCAAGAACAATTCAGCCATAAGTGGTATTTCTCGCATGCTATTTTAATAAATATTTGGGTTTCTTTTTAACGTGATAAACCTACTGCTTACTACCATCGAATTGATGAACTAATTTCACTCAATATTGATGCATTATTATTGTAGTTTTCCGAGGGGTGAACCGCTGATGGCATTGTGGTGTACAGATTTGTGGCATTACTGGACATTACTAGGCATTTTTTTGGGCATTAGGCCTTGCTGGGGCATTATAAAGATAAAATAAGATAAAACGAAAGAAATAAGATAAACTAATGCCCACTGGGCATTAGTAGGCATTGGTGTACATGATTTTAGTCAGCGCGGTTTACCCCTCGTAGTTTTCTTACCAAATAGACGTATAAAAATACTCCATTCATATTACTTAATTAATTCATAGCGCCTTAATTAATTTGGACACAAACTAAAAAAGTCACGAACATAATTATACTAATTAAAATACGAATTTTATATGTCGGTAATTTCGGTACTTATTGAAACATGTAGTGTTTAAGAGAAAGTACTGCATTAAATTCCGAGTGGAATATCATAAAAAATGCCCCTTAGGATATAAACTTGCGCAACCACTTCTCAGATCGCGACCGACTTTCGGCGAAGTTTCCACAGATTATAAATTGCACGATTCCCGTAGCCGGATCGAAAAAATTTCAACAAGAAGCAGGCCAAAGTTGGACGCGTTTCGTACAAATCGAACTTTCAGGAAACACTGTGGCCGACACCAGGTCGTAACATATACAACCGTTGGCTCGCCGGCTTCCGGCCTGAGATAAATCGCTCACCAAGTTTCCATTTTCATAATCCAAGAGCGATTTGCGGGAGTTTCGCGTATACATTCTAGAACGTAATTTACGTGAAAAAATCCAAATGATCGACCGTTAATTTCGTTCGCAGCTTCTTGCAACTCGTAGCGGAGTTAAATCACTCGGTAGGTGGTGCAAAAGTGAGCGCACCATATATTTTTTTCGCATTTATTCTTAGAAAGTACAGGTAATTGAGAAAAATAAGAAAGTTGAACTGATGTCGAATCCTGAGAGTCAAAATCTTCTTGAAATATCAGGAACGAGATGGAAACCTTGATTTTAATTTTAAAGTTTTGAGAATTGAAATTGAAATCTCCTGCAAACTTTTATCACTTTTATGACAATTCCTTGGTTAGCAATGTTCATTCTAATCCCTTCTATTTTGTAAAGACTTGTAGCATTCAGAAATTATTTTAATATAATTATTCTTCAATTTTTTCTTAACAGACTGCAGATATATATTTAATTGAATAAATTACATCTCAAGCTATTAATTTTTGTTTTACATTTTATTTTTAAGTTAAATTCAGTACTGAATAACATTCTTAAAATTCATTTTTAAATGTTTGTGTAGTTATCTTTGATGAAAAAAAGAAAAGGGAAAAAGTGAAATTAAAATAGTGAAAATTGTGTAATCAGGTTAAATAAAGTATTTAGCAAAACGAATGAAAATACTTATAGCTACAGAAATTTATCTGCAAGTAATCTGTTTGTAAGAACAGGGTAAATTTTTATCTGCATCGTCAAAGTGAAATGGGAATTTTTGTTTGGGCGACTAACAACAAGAGATAATTACGCCCATCTGTTTTGAACATCTCGTTTAACGGAAACGTAATTATATATATTTTTCAGCGCGACTAAACGTGCTACTTAAGCGTGCGCCGCCACAAACATTTTTAACGCATTCTATTTGATTTTGGACAAATTGTGAGAATGGTTACAGTTCGCTCGGCTCTTTGCCACCCTCCTCGTTTCTTTCTGTCTGAAGCACGTCCTTGTGTCTGCATATCTACAAGAAAAATCTGCTGCGTCTACAAAAATTCTGCCACCATCAAATCTCTTTTCTGTGTAAAGTTTGGGAAACTTTATTCAATTCAGTCTGTGATCTACATTTCCTGAATCTATATATTAAATCTGTATTGTTAAACAGCTATATTATTCGTATCTTTTTGTGATATATTCAAGACAGTTTGCCAAATGCTTAATGTTATATAATTTATTAAAAGAAACAGTGCGCGAAGACGAATGATATGAGTATAGTAAAAAATGAACTCATAGCCGCAAACTTTTACCGTTTAAATTATCCTCATGAAGTTATATTGTATATCGATGGTTGATGAATTAGTAACCGTCTTAATATACTTTCTATTTTTAATTATCGAGAATGTATCCGGCTGCATTATTCCAGCAATTCGAAACAGTATAACTGCATTGGAAATTCGTGGGAGAAAATTTGATCTGGTTCCGAAAGCCCTCGGTTGGAGAAACTGATCGGGGAAGTTTAACGTTCTGGAAAAAGCGTAATATCTTAGCCAGCCGCCCACCCCAAGTACTCCGCAAGCGCCGCGTCGCGTTCAAGTACAATTCGGCGTAACGAAGCGAGCGGAACTGTTGGTTTTCTCGCCTGCGCGGGCGCGCGGATGAAAACATCAAGCCGGGAAACTGGACCCCTTCGATATTCCGGCTAGCTATGAAGATACGGTCATTTGCCCAAACTCGACTTGGGGGAGACTCTCATACGCGATAGCTTCCATTTTGCTGGCTCGGGCGACGCCCTGGCCGGCATCTTACGTTTCACTGTGCCCTTTCCCGTTTCTCCCCTGGGATCGTCGACTCTGCTCGTTGCAGCTGATTGCGGTTTGACCTAACGGATTCGAGTTAATACCGTCGCGATAATGTCACGACCTCGGTCTCCCGTTCCAAAGCGAGAAGTAAAAAGAAACGCCTGTCCTCGCCGTACTCTTTGTGCGTATATGTGTCCTCTTCCTTCCCACGAGCTTGTTTCTCACAATCGAAGTCGTTTGGTACCCGCCCTTTCCCTCTTCCGTCTCCACCTTAATCCGCCGCCACTTACTATCCGTCTCCTTTTTCTTTTTTTATTACCGCTTCTCTTGAATACATCTTGAATATATCGATCTGCCCCTCGTAGGGAGATAATAGGATCGTTCTCGTCTTTCTTCCTTCCTTTTTTTCCTTTTCGATACGCTGCATTAAAGTTTTTGTCTCTCTTTCGTACTTATTCACTCTTCTCTTGACTTCCTTTTCTTCCATGATGTCCTTTCATTCCTACGCCTCATTGGGACTCTATTCTGACCGAAAAGATCGATTCGCGTGGAAGGCAGGAGTTTTGCCCTCGACGAAATCTCTGGCAGAGGATCGTCGCGTCGCCGCAGGATTGCCGGAGGCAGTCAATACTGGATAATCTGGAGATGTGTGAGAGGAGTCACATCGACGAGGATGAACGTTTTTAGGTTGAATATTAAAAATATGACTTTACCGAGCAAATAAAAATGTGTGTGGCGATAAGAAATAGCTAGTTCGAATTTTTTCGAGAGTGGAATTAAAGAGTTTTGTCTCCAACTATGCCGACATTGTGTCATGGGCTATGGAACGAGAAAAATATTGGAACAATATTACAAAGCTTTACAATTTTTTTACATTGGTTTTTTAACATACGGTTTTGATCCAACAATTTATTTATATGGATATTTTAATAAATTAATTTAAAAAATTCCATATTGGATAATTTCGCATGGACACTTGCGGTTAGCACACATTGGCTCTTTCTCCCTGCCTTTACAAATAAAGATGGCGAAAAATCGGACGATGATATTTTGCAAATAGTTGAAAATACGTTTATACACTAATTATATTACGCACATACCATGTATTGGTTAGCGTCACATACGTCCGCTTGTATATTTATACAAAACAAAAGTTCATATTGCCATCAGATTGTTAAATGAATACGCATTTACGGATTGTACAAATTGCAGGTTTACAAATACCTCAATGTTTGAACATAATATTTTGGCAGTAGTCAAATATAAAGCGTCGTCTTTTAGTAATCAATCACGACCGTAATCAAAACTGTCCATTCTTAATGGTTACCGTAATTTGCTGCTATCCACACAACTTTATTAATCTATTTTAACTGCCGTCAAATGAACTCGCGGTATTTATTGTTGCATTTATAATTGCTATCTATTCGGATGTTCCCGGAAATAAGTCATTCATCCGCGTACTATCATTGGCGATAACACGGAACGAAGATAATTATTATTATTAATTAAGCCTGTGAGTTTATCGTTATCTTAACAATTCCGGGTACACACTGCGCGAATATCAACACGTATACACATATGGGTGTTAACGATAAATTAAAGATATATCGCGTATGTAATCGAGCAGGAAGAAAGTTTCTTTCACGACAATATTTTATGGTTCTCGAAAAGATATTGTATTGCAATGTATAAATAGTATACATGTATAGTTGTAGGGCGCAATTATTAGAATAAATGAAAGGGGAGACTATTTCACCGTTGCATTTTTAACTGATTGAAATTATACGCGTCTTAGTCTATGGAGATAATTGAATTACATTAAAAAAAAATGAATCAGAAGTGCAGTGACTTTCATGATATAATGTTAAAAAAGCCTGGCACGGCGAATTGCATCGTCGGTATTGTACCGGTGTCGACTTATTGTCATGGCACCGGTCGCGTGCCATCCATATATTTCCGCTTAACACACCATCAAAAGAGGGAGTCCAGGGGCAAGTTTAATCTATTTATCGCGTCTGCCAGCAATACCCCTTCCTCTCAGTCTTTTCTTTTCCGTGTATAAGTGCACTCGGGGCTTTCCAGCAGCTAGGAACTTCCTCCGACATCCTCCCGCCCTTCATCGGGCTGCCTCCAACAACTCTCCTACCCCACCCCGTTTGCCCACGTACACGCTCGTGTGCACGCGCGTACACTCTCATATGCACGTGAATCTCTCGTCTGCCTCGCATTACTTCATAGCGGCTTGTAACTATGGGCTTTTCTGCACCTTCGTGTGCTGCAGGCGGCACAATTAGTGCGCGCCATTAGTCAGCAGCAGCCTTTTCCTCCTATACACAAAATTGTGTCCCGGTAAAGGCGCCTCTGTGTCTACTCGAGAGAAGAGAAAGGGTGGATAATAGGTACGTGCGGGGCAATCCCTTCTCTTCGGGGGTGCGATGCGCCAACGGTAGAACAAGGCGTGGCATGCTCAAACAGATATTAACATGAGAGAGTAAGAGAGACAGAGAATGAATGAGAAGAGACCCCCTCCCCTCCGTTGCACGGGTGACGCTCGAAAGTTTCGCTAAAGTGTCTTCTTTCGTAACGTTGGATCGTCTTTTGTTATGCAGACCCCGTATGTGCCGCGCGAATCAATGGATCCGTTGTGCTATCGGGGTATCGGGTTGTCAGGGTGTGCTTAAAATTTAATTTTGCCGGAGTAGCGGCATCGAATTCTTTAGACGGACTTCGAAGAATTTTTGGAATGCTGGCCTCAATAAACGAGGACCTTGTTAGGGTCGAATTAGAGCATACATGACCTATGTTAATATATTCCTATTTATAATGGAATTTCATTATTACCAAATTGATTTTCGAAGCAGCTAATCTTGAAATATTTCTTGTCCCGAAATGTCGAAAAAAAAGAAAATGCCAACTTTTCATTATTTTTCTCTTGAGTCTGTTTCCTCTTTTTCAATTTATTCAATAAATAAGTTAGTCAAATCTGGAAACACCAGAAATGCATTATAAAATATATTTAATTTTCAAACTGAGGAAAGAGAAATTTACTGAGAAAATTAATACAAAAATTTCAGAAATAGATGTTTGATATTATATTTTATATCTAAATACCCTTTTTAGTACTATATCAAATCTTAACTGCTATGTCATTTTAATATATTTATAACAGCAATTTTAAGAATTAAATAATACGAGACGACGTAATGGTTGCGTAATAATTTAGTTATTTGTAGTGCAACTATTTATATGAATAATTATCTAAATTTGACGCTGCATTACAATTATTCATACGCCCTCGAGGTGTTCCCTGGTCGATGACTGCAACGAAACTGCTCCGCATACTTTTATATAAAGTAATCAATACACTAAGAATAAGATACACGAAAAACATGATTCGTTGTATTGATTCTAGTATGAAAGGGTCGTAAAAAAATATGCAGTAAAATATCTTTATAACTTTCTTTCTTCGTGCTTTAGAAAATACATCCAATTTTGAAGTTGAAAAATTTTCACCATAGTTTCTCTGTTTTGATACAACATACTTTTTGACATGTGTTTTTGATTTCCTTACAAACAAAGTTTCGTACAAATTCTTTTTCATATTTTTGATATTTTTGTTTCCATGTAGAATCTACACATCAATTGGGTCACTGGCTTAAAATAAGAATAAATATATAAACGTCATAATTTATAAAAAAAAATTTGGATATTTTGTACTGGACATCATAATTGTATGTATTTTCACAAAATTACACGACTATGAATATATTTTTGTGTATGTATCCGCAGCGCATTTGAGCGAACGAATATTCCATTCTTTACATGAATATAAGTGAAAAAAGTTTGAGGGGTGTAGTGTCAACCAACGTCCGTGTACAAATATTACCCAATGACGCGCACAAATACGCGGGCGCTGTTCCCTGAAAGCACAGATACGATAGAAAGCTTGTTTTCAAAGTGTATTTGAGGGACCTTTCCGCCGCGCGTTAACTCTATTGTGAGCACTGCAAAAGCCCCTGCCTTTTCCTGGCTACGTAGAAAATAATGGTTGGTAAAGGCGCCACTATGTCTACTGTTAAGGGAAAGCCGCGGTATGGGGATAATACGCACATGCACCTTTTTCAAGTCGCGACGACGGGAAGGCTGCGGTATATCTTTCACGTCGGAACCTGGAAAAAGAATTCGTACGATCGCACCGATATTATCTGAAAATATAGTCGACTACGTATCTTAGGATTTTTTATATTTTGCTTTTGGTTAGTTGGGTTTTTTTTTTACTGATTTTCTTCCATACTGCGAGTATTGCGAGAAAATGATGTATTTCATTTATATTTACACATCAAATATATTGCATCGTTTGACTGAAACCTTTATTGACGGACTAAAAGCGTAGATTAGTTCGAATAGAGGAGAGTCCCCTATTATGAGATAGGATCCTAATATGGGACAGCGGGGATTTCTGTTGAATTAATAGGCGTCGTCAGTTGATTTCACCGTGAATTTATTGCCTTTGGAGCGAAATCTGTTTAGCGGAAAATTCATTGTTAGAATGTGTATTCGTTGCGAAAAAAGACTTGTGATTGAATTTGGATGTTGAAAACCTGCTATCTCATATTCGAAACTTATCTCATAATAGAGGACTTTCTTCTGCTGAAAGAAATGGTTACTGCGCATCAATGCAAAATTTCCTTGATGGAAAATGAAGTGAAAATGATGTTTGCACCCTAAATACTAGAATTTAAGATGAAACTAACGATACAATGTGAAATTGGAAATTAAAGGCAAAAATGTATGCCAGTGAATTCCCGACAATATCGCTCTCCTAGGAGATTTGGCCCATTGTAACTCCAATCCTACTGCTGAATGGAGCTTGAAAATCAGCGTCGACAATAAAGAAACACGCAATATACAAGAGCACGAGAGCACTCGAGGCACTCGTTTTCGAGATACTGAAATTTCGAAAGATCCATCAGGCAGAAGAGTACTCCCTTTATGATCGCACATTGTGCAGCGCCGCAAGACGACACCTGCGTCATTCATAAAGACCGGATTACTCGGCTATGCACACGTCGTAAGAGTATTAACTTCGCTCCGTACGCTACACAGTGTCCTAAAATTACAGATGTTCCTTTCTCGATCAATTTCGAGACCATTTTTATCTCACAGAAATGTCGAGAAAGTGCGTTCATCGTCCACGTTCTTCTCCAATATTGCATTTATTTATAACTAGCGCCAAATATTAAACTTTTCTATTAATTATTTTGAGACCGAGACTCTGACTTTTCAGTTGCCACTTATTAAGAAACTACAAATATCTCGATATTTGTACGGCTGAGGTAATATTTTTCGCAATAAAGTTTCCGCATTGACCGGTTAATTAACAAATGTGGCCAGCTGTGGTCTAATAAAATTTGGAATTTTATTATTATACTGGCAATTTGAAGAAACTTATCTCGATATTCTTATTAAAGGCAAATTGTTTTTAAATTGGCCAAAAGTCCGTGATGAGAATGACACCCGATGGTTTCAGGACGTTTTGAATGTCGATTAATCTGAGAGCTAAAGAGATACCAACATACCGATGTTGATGTCACATCTGATTGTGTATGTGTGTGTGTGTGTGTGTGTCAATCAGTCAGTCAGTCAGTCAGTCAGTGCGAGCAGCTACGCTCATTTTCCGGTTGGATGTACCGGAATTATACGTATGTGTGTTCGCAGTTTAAACGTTCGTTAGGGAGACATGAAGCGAGCGCGAATACGAGCGTAAGAGTGCACCCGCTCGCGTACTCTCGAGCATCTTGTGTCAGCTCGCGCGCACGATGATGGCGCGTCGCAACGCAATGCGAAATAACGAGTCTCAAGTGTCGTACTCCAAACCACCGCTCGCTTCGAAGTAGGAACGGTTTAAAACATCTGAAACACTTTCCTGCGCGCTATTTATACCGTGCAGGGGTGCCGTGTTTATTTTAAGTCCGTTGAATCCTCGTCGGACCGCAAGAATTGCGTCAATTCGCCTGAACGTAAAGTAACGCTTTTCTAGTTTTATCTGTCATTAATTTTTATTCGGACTTTTAAACTTCTCCGAATTTTCCACCAAATTTAAAGTAACATTTGTTCACACGTTTTAACTTTTTAATGGTCTGATTTTTTACAGCAATTTAAAGAAAAGGAAATTTTCATTCGCCCACATGCTACAGCAATTTCGTGATATTCTATGAATGTAGAAGGGAGCAAAACAGTGCATCTCGTTTATACGATTTTGCTTAAATGAAACGAGAAAGGATGAAATTGAGAAAAGACCGTAACTATTATATACCAACATGCGTTAGATACTTAAAAAGTACAATATCTTTATAGTATAACATATTGCGCAAAACATAGTACCGCGTATAAGCCAACGTCGTCCTCGGCACATATGTACTTTGTCTCTCACTTTCTTTATTTTCTTCTTTTAGAAATATGAGTACAGACATACTCTTCCTCTGTATCTTTCTGCAAGGTTTTTAGGGACTTATGAAAGGAAATGTCTTTCAGTTAATCTTGTCAGAGTTTCGCCACTAAAGGGTTACCTTCAGTATATACCTCGGGCGTAGCATTAAAAAGTTTAATCTTTCGTAAAACCTAAGATATCAGTTCGATAATGTTAAAGAAATAGCGCACATAAAACGCTACGATAGAACAATTCAGCTTTTCCTTGTATTTATTATAGATAAGACAGTAAAAATTCTTTTAGAATTACAAAGCTTTGAAATAAAATATAGATAGCATAAAATGTACATTAAGAAACTCTTTTAAACCTTTCTAAATAATATTAATACGTTGTTATAGTCGCATTTATTGTGAAGAAACACAACTACTGTCTTATCTAATATATTTATGTGCACGAAACTTGCTGAGATATTCATTTAATTAATAGTAAGCATTTTTGCAAATTTATTACGGAAATACATTCGAGGAAAATAAATTTTTTTACAATGCATGATAACAGAACTAAATCTCTCACACGTGTATGTATTTCTCTGTCACCGATACATGATCCACGATTCACAGAGGTTTACAGTAAACTAGAAAATATTGTCAATAATATTTATTTGTAAAATTATTGAATCATATTTTTTATTACATTGTGTGGAATTGTGTGTTAAACGAAAAATTTGTAAAAAATGATTACAAAGAAATTTGGCAAATGAATACAAAACATATCTAAATTTAATAAATGGAGCTATTGTGGCTATTTCAATATTTTACAACGACAGAATTTTGAGGGTTTATAAATATTCATAATAAATGTTATTAATTAATATGTGTTATATGATAATGAATTTACTGATATTTCATTTTCTAGAGAATTTCATTAATTAACTACGTATAAAATATGCAATCATTATAGGAACGATTTGATAGGAATTATTTATTAAACGAATTAAATGTTAGGGACTTTTATCAAATTGGATTTTACTCAAACAGGATTTTAATTTGGTCCTCTTAACTCACAGCGTTTAATGCTAAAAATTTTTTTAATGCTAATAAATATTAGTAATTTATTAAAGTTTTATTTTAAAATGCTGGTTCTAAATGTATTACAATTTGCAACAAAGATATTGCATGGATAATTTAATTTAAAATTATAATACATAAATACGAAGTTTCCAAATAATTACTTAATAGTTGAAAATAGCATAGTTATGTGTTCAGTTTATAAAATACATAATTTAAAAACAAGGTAATAATAATATAAATTAATGATAGGAATAAGTTAACAGAATCTATTAGTTATTCTTATTTACTCATTTTACACAATAAACTTCGGTAATGGACAAAAATTAACTCCTAAGCAGTATGTTAGCTTCGCCTGCAAATCCTAATATTAAGACTTTTGAAGTTTTGTAGCTCCGAAACTATTACCTTTAGGAGGCTGTGTCCATTGACCTTTAATCAGGAAGGTGTGGGTAATAACATGTGTTAATTTCAGCGAAATCTAACTGAAAGCCATTTTCCATGTAAAATGTGCGGGGTCCTTTTCGTTGTACAGAATAACTCCGTCAGACCAGGGTAGAAAACTGGTTTCCACTGCTCTTCAGAAATAAATTTAATTTTTCATTCAACAACAGAATAATAAACCATCTGTACAATGTCACATTAATTACGAAAATTACAAAATGTTACATGCAATTTAATCACAAATGCATTAATATATTATTTCGTAAAAGACTGATGTTTTGCATAAAATTTCCACAGACATGTTCTTCTATTATGAAACCAATAATCAATAATTTAAATATTCATTTATATGTAGCATATTTTAATATTTGCTACAGGCACATGCAAGAAGTTGCACAATCCAGAAACTTCATTTTTTTTCTATTATTTCTTTTATTAGATTTTTGTTTCGTGAAAATATGATTAGAAATAGAGTTAGTATAATTCGCGTATTGTTGTTTTCGTATTTAACACTTTCGTAGGAACCAAATAAACACTGATAATAATTATTAATTGCTTTGACTTTTAGTAATAATATTGGTGCGCGTATTCCCCGCTAGCCAATCCAATTATAGATTTCTAGAAGAAAAACACACGTTTGCTCGGGAAATGTAGCGCAGCTCTACTTCGCGTAGCAGTCACGAATTCGATTCCTTTTGCGAAATTGAAAAATCGGTCTGTTTTATCGGCCACTCGCGAGTAGAGATTAAATTAGAAAAAGGGAGTATCTTCTTCTGCTGGTGGATCGTATCCACATTCTGTTGTTCACTCGTACACTCCATTGCATATGTGCATATCCTGGCTTGTGCTGTTTCTATTTTGCGCGGTTTAACGTATTATACTGTATCACAATGCGTGTTTGTTGTATCACATTTACAAATGGTAAACCTGAATTTTGTGAAAGCATAGCGTATGAAATGCTTCAGAAAGAGAGAAAATCTACATTTGAACAAAGTGAGATACAAATTGATATCATAACATTTCAAGTGTTTTATTTCGTTATACTGTTATTCTCATGCAATTCTAACAATATTATGAGTGTATGAAAAATAATTATAAAACAGTCTATATATATTTATTTAAATGGTATATTTAGATGTCTGCCGGTTACTTATGGAATGAAATTCAATTATATTCAATAATGAAATATAATACGCGTGTCTGATATTGCTGTGTTGCAATACAATTCTGTATTAATTATAAAATACGATACTAAAATATATTTAATTAAAATTTCCTTTTGTTAATACCATTATTATTAGCTTTATTATATCTTTTTATCTAATATCGCACAAAAAGATGCTGAACTATCAGTAAATTTATCAGTTAAATTCTATACATGTCATAATGACGTACCGTATATCAAATTATTGTCACGTGTCTCTCTTTTGTATGCTGACCGACGATATACAATCAGTTTCAACAAGTTCAGATGTTTCATATCGCTATTTTCGTATGCCCAAGTTTGTTCCAGGACCCTAGTCTTACGTTAGAATTAGGAAAGTTTAATCGAAACTATAGGGCGGAAACTTGTCGAACGCCGGAAAAACTTTGGCGGCAGGACGCGTGATGACCATAGCAAATTTAGCTGTCGGGTGGAAGGTGTCACCCGCCAGCTGACGTCTTCCGCTAGTCTGGAACATTGAAAAAGTGAATTGTTTTTTGGCTCTCCTTGAGAAGAAAATCAATTCTCAAGGAGTACCATCGTCGCGCGAATAAGCCGTTACAGCAAGTGCAGAATAATACATCGGATAAAAATTGGAAGGTTGACTTGCATCGACATTTTCACGAAAAAAGAAGGCATTACCTGTGAAAGCTATGATTTAAAGAACGTTCCCGATCATTTTGTACAGGATATTTCATACACAGAAAAGAGAAGAATGTGTAAAAAATTTTTTAATTAGTTTAAAGTAAAATTTAATTAAATCGAATTTTGTTTTGAGAAATCTGATAATACAAACGGTAACAAAATTAAACGCACAGAAGAATGAGCATGGTAGAATCTCTGTCCGTGAATTATTATTGTAAGTACAACTATTTTTAAAATATTAGATATTAGAAAATTTCGCCGATTATTCGATTTGGAATTTCGGGCGTTGAAGGCCGAGCGTCGGTTCCGAGAAATGACGTAGCGCCGTAAACACTTCGGTCGATTCGGTCGAAAACAATCTATTGTCATTGTTCCTATCATTCACGCGGCGACAGTTGAACGGGTCGGATAGCGGCCCGCGCCGCTCCGCATATCGTGGTCTTTCTTGATACGCGTTCGCGACAAGTGCGTGAAGAAACCGCGATCGCTCTCTGTGAACAATCAGCGATGGATATGGCAATAATTGCTTCTTTAAACAATGCTCGTATTCAACGAACACCGAGTGCAAATAGTAACTTTGTGCAATCGTATATTTTTCGCGTTTCCTTTCCTGTCGCGTGTGATTAATACTGAGGTGTCGTACAAAGTGTCGTGAAATCTCGATCGTCCCACGAGGCTTGGTCAATCATGCCACGAAACGTAAGTACACATTTGATGTGAGATTGATTACGAGAAATTAAATACGAATGATTTCTTTTTACATTTGGCAGAAAATTCGGTAATACTGAAGGAGATTATTATATATTTTTCATCGCGTGGTCGCTGAATCCTTGCGATTCGCTATCGATGCTCGGTTAACCGGCAAGACAGATATCTCGCGCTCTTCGGACATGAAATCTGTAGGTCGAAAAATGAAAGCGCTAGCTAACTTGAAATTACTTCATTGCGATAACAACGGACGATAATTGTTTCTTTAAACGATGCTCGTATTCGGATACCTCGTGTATCGTCGCGTTGAATCTCTCGTCGCTTCGAGTATAATTTGTTGGCTGCTTCCAAGCTGAGAGCGCGAAATAATACACAAAATATTGAATCGAGTGTGATTTCTTAAAGAGGCGAGAGGGCACCCGCCTTACTTCTTGCGTCGCTATCCGGTTTTACATTATTTTGAGTATTGGTAAGCTTTCAAAACTTCTGTTGGTTATATGGCACCCTCCGATCTGAGACTGTTTTCATTCTTGACGGCTCTGGTCTGTATTCTAACTTAAAGATGAGATCGGACGAGAATATCAGAAGTTTTTCTGATTTCGTTTCTTTTCAGTTGAGATCCCCTATCAAGTTTATTCATACTTATGATTATTTCAACTGCCAAAAACTTAAATTGTTCGGTAAAGAATACTGCTCTGTAGTTGCAAAGATTTAGTTTCCTCTTTATTCTCACAGCCAAGATTGTTCCTTGCGAAAGCTTTAACACGGAACTTCATACATAACAATATGAGAAAAGATACTAAATGTATCTGTGGCTTGCGATTATACATTGTATTTTTTGTACGTGGAAGCTTTCCAGACTTTTACATACAACGATATTAATAATAACATTGTAAAACGAAGGCAAATAATTTGCAAGCAGTAACTATCTATAATACAAAAGATTTACATTATAAAGTGCTCGTAAAACTGCGTCTAATATTGGACTTTAATTAAAGTAATACGGAATACGAGGTTTTAATGAATTTTCTGCGTTATTTAATTGTAATAAAAGCGATTCTCAGAGCCGTTCTTATAATGAAACATATTTTATCATGAATAATATTGTCTTTGCTTGTATCGAGTTGTTAATTACATATTCAGTGACCGTAATTATTTCATTAACTTAAAATAATATATTCTTTAGTAAATCATTTTATATGTTTAGTATCTTTTTGACTGTCTTTCTAAAATTTCACGAAGAAATTGATAAAATATGACACGTGTACTGACAAAAATTAATTATAAAAATGAAATGTAGTAATACGAAAGACTGCATATCTGGTCGGGTACAGAAATAGAAAAGTGCAGCGCGACTCTTTGTCTTGGAGAGAACAAGAATATCTCGAAGGTGCGGCGTACAATGGTAAGAAAAGACCAAGGGTGTTCTGTTTCAACCACGTTATTAGATTAAATACCAACTCGTGCAATATATACTCGCTACTGTACGGCAAACGACAACCGCTCGCCGGTTAATCCGCGGGTTAAAGCAAAACCGTCTCCGCCGCCGGCATGGCGGAAAATTGAAAAGAGAGTCGGCTGACGCAGCTTCGCGTCCCAGTCCGCGAAATTACACTTGTCTGACTTCATTCTGGCTACAATAGCAATGGAGGTAGCAATGGTATGCAGGTTAATGGACAACGTTTAAAAATCTGTTATTGAAATTACCATTTGCTCATGGCGTTCGTCAAAATCTTATGGACAAAGGATTGAATTTGAAATAAATTTAACATAGAAGGATTTTATTGTAGTTAAACCGTAATTGTGGTTATTTTCTAAAAGACTCGGATGAATATTAGAATAACTTAATAATTTACTGCCTGAAAGAGAAAGAAATAAAGAAGCGTGAATATTTTTAACGAAGATTATTACTTTAAACCACTTTGTACAAATAAAATTTTTACTCCGAAAATGACACAGTGGGTGTTAATGGATTTAAAAAAGTAATTATTAAACTACTTTGATGTTGCTCTAGAGATTCTAATTAAAATTAACTATGATTTAGTTGTTGAGATACTACATAATTTTATACATTTTCATAAAAATAATTGTAAACTACCGAGTTTTCAGAATATTTCGTTGACTAATTTTCATTATCTTAAATTTTTTTCTTGTCTGTAATGGATATGGTAATATGTGGCAAACACACATACACAAATGTGGGATAATTAAACTGACAGTAGCTATTTAAATTTGAATCTATTACATGTAAAATTTACATACTAATGACAGTCAGCAAAGTTATAAATAAAGCGCAATATGTCGGAAAATGGCAAGAGCGGTCAGTGGTGAGGACTCGCGAGCATTAGCGGTGTCTATAAATTCCAAACTTTGTAATGTAACTCAAACGGGACAAATGTAAGTTACTCCGTCGCGGCACGTGGAATGATGTATTATCGGGCGTCACGTGCTTCATAATTTATCGTTCGTTTCTTGTTATTCATTATTCAGCACATTTGTCTGCGTTTGTCTTGCATTGTAATAACAATATTAAATCTATCGAAAGTGGCAACTGAATATGAGTTAATTTGCCAGCGACGCACAATCGGCTTTTATTCTTGCCTCCACATTTTGGAGGAAAAATTGCATTCCAAATCAATCGACGACTTTACAGACATTTGACGGTTTTAGCACGCGTTGCATAATGCAGAGAGATAAATCGGAAATAATTATTGACAAATTGCAAGGTATTATTTAACTTTCTTTCTTCTAACGATATGACGTTATAAAGTGGAAGAAAGAATCCGGAACTTTTCCGGATATTAAGACTTCTAATTCTAAATCAAATTCCTTCTCTCCCTCGCCCTCTCTTTCTCTCCCTCTACGCACAAGTGTAGTACGAAAAGTGAAATGAGTTGGAAATAAATTATACGCGAATAAACATATACTTTTTACTCCTGTGTGACCGCGCTCGGTCGTTATCGATGTGCCATTTTTACCCAAGTTGAGGGAGCAAAGCAACTTGTTGGCGTGCCGCGAAAAAGTTTTTACTGAATACCCGCGACTAATGCCTATAGCCGAATTTATTCGTAGCTTTGGCCACGTGAAACAGACTGCAGTTGGAAACACGTATATTCCACTCGCTGCGGAAGTACAAATGTTTCACAGCACCTCGCCATACTTTCTTGGCACAATACCCTTGAATTACCCTCTATCTCGTTTCTTGGTATTTCAGCTAAGGAGGATATTTAAGTTGCTTCGTTAAAAACTTTTCGGTTACCTGACTGTAAATGTCTTTTTGCGCGACCTAGGATGCTAGGCGAAGGGTGAGAAATACTTTGGGATTTTATTTGAGAAACAGTAGAAGAAGTCCATATAGACACTTATTAATAAGCGAGTTTTAAGTTTAAGCTGTGATTCCAAATTTGTATTCACTAATCTGTTTTATCAAGTATGTAGTATCTATCTGAAGTAATAGAATCGATATACTAAAGCGAGAGGTAAACCGCTGAGGACATTGTGGTGCACAGATTTGCGGGCATTACTGGACATTACTGGGCATTTTTTTGGGCATTCGGCTTTGCTGGGGCATTATAAAGATGAAATAAGATAAAACGAGACAAACAAGATAAAATAATGCCCACTGAGCATTAGTAGGCATTGGTGTACATGATTTTGGTCAGCGGTTTACCCCTCGTACTAAAGTTTACAATGTATTTATCATATGTCTCCACTTTTTGCTTGAAATTTATTGTCCGATTACAAATCCATACAACGAGAAACAATATCATATCAATCTTGAATAATTCTGATGCAAATTATTCGTCGTATCTTCCGCATTGCTCCAAGATATCAATCCGCGAACAAAATAAGTCGGACAATGCAAACATGTTCCCATTTCTCCCAAAAGAAGTTAATAAAAATCCAAGGCAGGATCTACAGGACTAGGTACAGGACGTACGTGTCAGATACTGCAATTCGTCCGATATCGCCTCATGCGTTTTAATTAAAACTTCTCGGCTCGAAAAGAAACTTTGATCGATTGCAAAAAGCGGATTACTTAATCCTATAGAAAAAAAAGGAATATAAAGGAGACTCGTCCTGTCGGACGAATCTTTCCTTTCCGTTTACTCCCGGATAAGCACACTTCCCTGTTAGCTCCTCCCTTTTTCCGCAGCTCCTTCACTGCTTCCCCGTCTGAAAGTTACACTGACAGGACCCGGTCGGAATATCCGAATCAAGTCCGCGAACAAAGGGAACAAAAAATTATGGGAAGTTCTCGCGGCGCCACATTGCGCCGTACCGGTATGATGTCCCGAAGTCGAATTTATTCGCGGGTTAAAGCGTAAAATCGGCCACCACCGGCAGGCTCGAAACTGGCGAAATCGTATTACTCGATGAATATGCAGTACGATTTTGCGGTCGAAAGTTTTCAGTCGGTTGTAACTCGCCGTGCTGTTTCTGCTTCTGCTCGCACCATAGTCCTAGAACTGACGGCGACGGCCGGGAGATTCGCGGAGACGTATTCTAATTAGCACAAAAAGCGGAATACATCACGCGGCCGTTCCCTAAATCACAGTCGTAGTCGAAATACCGTTCGGCTTCTTAATTGGTTCCTTTGCCGTCGTTACCGGGCGCTGCCGAAGATATCACTTAAGATCCGGGAATTAATTGAGAATCGCGTAACGAATGGAAATTAATTTATGTTAGGAATTAGTCGATTTTTTCAAAAGTAATGACACGGTATTGGCCACTCAATTTATCTTGATATTTTAAGGCGCAGTGGTGTGAGAAAAGTTAATTGATGGATTTTCGATATTTGCAAGAAGATATTAATAATCAAACGAGAAAACAATAGCTCGGTGTGTAATGTTTCCTAGCAACAATCTTATGAAATATTATTCTGTGAACGTACGTCCACTGAAACATTTCTTTTCAAAATTATATTCTTTCTATAATTTCAAACTAGCGTTTTTTTCACTTGATTGTAATCCGTAAAATGTCAATAAAATTGAGTTCAGTCCTATTTAAAAAAAAACTTTAAAAGCAAAAGCCTTTGAAATTTGAAGTAAAAATGAAAATAAAATCGGGTCACATATGAAAAATGATTTATATCGACACTTATTCAAGTGTCGATGCTTAAAATACAACAATGCAATATTCCAAAGTTATTTTCCTTGCACATAAATTTCAGATGAATATTTTACTCTATAATTTTTTTTCACGAGACTTCTTTTTACCTACAAAAATTGATATTTTGGCTTATCGTCAATATATTTTCGTATCGTTATTCTTGATGTTTTAAAAATAATATAGAAATGTGATAAAATTTTATTTATATATTTCGTTATTTTAGAAATTTTACTGACTAATAAGTGGAATTAGATTTTAGGATTTTATCCATTCGAATAACGACAGGCGTTCGAAGATAATTTGCCTTCCCGGGACATAATTTGATTTCTCTACCGTGCTAAATGTACCCTTGTTACCCAATTTCCCGATCGAGCTATCGCTTCGAATTACTATCTAATTTGTTATATTCGATAAAATCAATCCATCCGTCGGCTTAAAAGAAATCATGAAAAATCATACACAAATGATAAAATTAATTTATCAGAAAAATTGCAAAGTTATTTGAAATGAAATATTCGAAAAACTAGAGTGTTTTTTTAAGCGTTCTCATGAATATTTCAAAGTGTTGAAATATCATTTACAGTGCCTCTTAGACATTTCTGCTTGGTGAAGATACGTTTCCATTTCCTTGATAAACTTATCAATCGCGATAAAAAGGGTTTAGTGGGAAATTCGAGTTCTCGCCCTCTCGAGAAAACCATCGACGAGAGGAAATTCTTTGCGAGAATAACGCGGCTTAAACGTGCGCGTTTCGTTGAGGCGTGACCAGCCAAAATTATCGAGGAAACTGGAATTTCCCGGTCGGCCATGAGACGTCGTAAAGATATAACATAGCGCGCTGGAGAAGGAGCTGAATATAGCTTGTTCAAGGATTTCTGCTTGGCAGTATGCAGCTGCAGCTCCTGTCGTAACCTACCTTCCCTACCTACCTTACCTTCTCGCCGCTCCTCACCTTCTTGTTGTTTCGTGCACTCCGTGTCTCTCAACGTTGCCTCAGGGCCATGAGGTGGTTGGTTTAAACAAGGAGACCGAGTCACGGCAAGCAACGTTTGATATTTTTTTTTAACCGAACGAATAATATAATGCCCTAGAATTAGAATTGCGGCTGACCTTTCCTCGCCGATTCTTTTCTCGAAATAATTTACTGCTCTATTTTCTACTCTACTTTTTTTTCCCTCCCAAGTCGCGCGTACAGTCACTTTCCTCTTCTGTTCAATAATCTACGCAATTCGCTTTCGCACAATCGATTTGTTAACATATTAATTACATGTACTTACATCTCTATCATTTTCTTAGACATTGAATCATACAGAAAATTAATGATTATTAATATTAAAGACTGTTTATTTGAATAATTGAGTAAAACATCATCAACAATTAAAAGTGCACTCGTAAGAGACAAAGAAAGTTTACATTCCTTATCGTATAAGATTTTGGTATAAGATCAAGTTGATTAGAGAAACAGGTAGAGGTTTTAATTATTTATTAAATGAAATGAGTAATTAATACAAAAATATCTTTCTGACGTAATGAAACTGAATACCGATAGATTGAAGAAATTCTCCGTTCACTTCCTTTAAAATCTACGCAATTCTGTTTGAGCACGTGCAAAGTTTTACAGCTCCTTGTATTACCACTCAACTGTAAAATCCAAAAATCCGATTATCTTAAGCCCTTTACCTTTTCGGATATAATCGCAGTTTATGTACGAAGGGTTTATTGTGTTTGCAAAATTCATTTATTGTTCATTTATTCTCCGAATCTAAGAACGTACTCGTACGCGAGACGAGACGATGTGACTTTGAAACAATGCGGATATTAGGGAACGTAGCCCGGATTATTATTCGCCACTGTATCTCAATGTAAGGACTAATAATACAGTATGTTACCCTCTCAGTCGGAATAATAACGCATACGCCAATGACAAAGAGACAAGCCCAGGGTACATCATCATTATTATCACGAGAGTGTTGTCATCGGATTAAGATTCAACGCTAGCGACGGTACTCATTTATTCCACCGAGATGGCGAGAATTCAAAAAGATTTAACGTCGCATTACATTTAATTCTCTAACGCGTGCAGCTCACGCGATATAAATTATACCTTAAAGTCGACTTTAACGTTAAGACGACTTTACATTTTTCGCGGATCCGGCTCTAAATCTGCCGAACGAAGCGCATAACTCGCAAAATTAATGCGATACGAGGGAATTACTAAAAACGAGTCTCTGCCTGGCGCGAAAGCATGAGATAGTGACGACGTTCTCCGAATCGATATGTCTCTCTCTCTCATTGAAAATGGGGGGGGGGGGAGGATTGAGTTCCGTTAAGTCTCAATTTTCATGCAAGAGTATTAATCTTTGGCTGACCTCTAATCGGCTTTTGTCATACAAACTCGCGTACTCCGCGGTGTACGTGACGCCAAGTTGGCCAGGAGCCGAAGTAGTAATGTTTGCTCGATCTTGCCTGTTTCAGAGATTGCAATGGTCCAGCACCGAGGCGCATCGCGAGCTTTGCTACTTGAAGGGCCGCAGCGACGACGAGTGCCAGAACTACGTGCGAGTATTCGGCAGACAAGGCCCCGATCGCTTTCTCGTTTGCGGCACAAACGCCTACAAGCCAGCCTGCAGACAATTCACGATCAAGGTAAGCTCATAAGTCCCAAAGCACATAGGGGTGACTCTTAATTGCATGTCGAAACTCGAAAGATTAAATCGAGAGAGGTTTCACGAGGAAAGCGCGATTCTACGCTCTGCATATATCATAAGAATTTCTTATACGAGTCTTTAGCTTCAAGAAAATAGATTTGGAGATTAATTTGAATAACAATTTTATTACATAAATCCTGCATACCACAATCAAATGCATTGCAATAGTCGAAAAAAAAGATTAACATTCTATGTGAAAAATAATAGAAAATTATTGAAGTTACAAAGTTAAGTAAACTTTTTATAAAATATAAAAATGATTTCTATTTTTTAAATAAAATATATAGTGTTTTTACTTGCAGTTTAATAGACAGACAAAAACGAATAGCTTAATTATACGCGTGTTATTAAAAATCATATTAATTTGAAATACAAAAAGATGTTAGTCAATTTTTTGCACTTGTCTTTTTTTAAAACAACGTTTTAAGTCAAAGAATTTAGTATATTCTATTATTTCGTAATTATTTTCTCTTGATCTTGGTTATCAATAAAAAAAGCATCAAATAATTTCTATTTTATAGAATATTTGCTGTTTGACAGCAAATCACCTCGGGTATTTTGTTTGTCACAAATTAAAAAGTAAAATAACGTCTGGTACAATGTAAAGAATTTCTTTTATACTTTACGCTCTAGATTTAACTGAAATATTGACATGCAATTAATGATCTCTATACTTTTCGACGTCGACACTCTTTCGCCTGTCGTTGAATCGAGAAAAATACGAAGCGTATATACGTAACGTATCGTATAAAATCAAGCGATATTGCGAGCGAATCGGTTAATGTGTAGAAGAACGAGCGATTGACTTCGACAGGTAATTTTCTCGGAGGGATTCGAAAACGTACCCCGGAATTTAACCGCGCAATTGGTAAACCACATTTAACCCTTCGTGTTTGTAGAATATATACGGGAATGAGACGCCCCAGGGTTACCGCAATGGCATCGTTATATCCGTAACGGTATTGCTAACATTTCCTGAAAGTTTCATGCAATTCCGGCGCATGGCTTTCAAATTACATAACGCTTTCGTCGTGCATACGTGCCGGACCCGGAACCTTTATATTGAGTTGCAAAACGTAACGTGACGGTAACTAATAGTTATATTTTATGAAATGATACTTCGTTTCGTTGATCAGTTAAATTTGGTAAACATGAGGTGTAGATTTAAGTAATATATACATACAATGATTGCTAATCATCTAATTTATAATGTACGTCACAAAGAAAAGAGAGAGAAGAGAAAAAGCATGCCGAGTATTATAGACAAAAATATATTTGTATTTCGAAAATTAGTGATTCCTTAATCAAAAGGTTTAAGCAAAACTTATAGTTTTTTAATAATGCAACCTTGTGTAATAATAAAATCTTGCGTAAAAAGAAAGAGAAGCGCTCCATTCGATAATTAATGTATACGTATATATTTAATTAAAAGAAATTTGTTCATCGGGAGAACAGAAATGATAATACAGTTGAAAAATTATTAAAAGCATAAAGGGAAAAACGCGGAAAACGCGGGAACTCTCTACTTTAATAATTTTCTGTCTTGTTCTCAAGTACCTCAATTATTCGCTCTGGCAGTAATTTATAAAGTCTCTCTGGAATTTCTTTTTATCCTAATCTTACCCATACTACTTCGCACGTCTTTGATTCATTAATGGCTTGAAATTGCTTTCCTCTAAAATATAGTTTGTGTACTAACATTGTGTAACAGGCTGCAATAATATTCAAATCTCGAAAACGTGCTGGCCATTCTAAAACATTTTCTTTCTTCTCGAAAAAACCGTTTTCTTTCAAAAATATTATTTTACAACTGTTGCTGTGTACACTGTGGCATTTTCTCTGCTAGACAATAAAATGTTTTCTGGCCATACGTTTTTCTTTCTCTTTCTCTCTCTCTCTCATCAATTAATTTTTACTTCAAATTGATTACAATTATTCGGTATTGGATGCATTTGAAGTTAGTCTTTTTCTTATACTCTATTTCGATGCAGCCCATCTTCGTCCATTTACTATATATATATATATATATGATAATTGTCATTAATTACATAATAATTTGACATACAATTGGGATAATATATTAATAGTAATAATATTTATTAGGATTGAACAGTTTTGCGTTTGTAGACTATTGGTTTCCGCTTTTTTTTCCATTGGATATATCTCTCGTAAACTAAACATGATTGGCTTGTATCGCGCTGTCAACTATTGGTCCTCTCCTTAACAATTTTTTAAGATAGTCAAACTTTTTAAGAACACATCAAAAATTTCTAATGTTAGTTCAAACGACAACTTGGTGAACAATTTTTATCGGATACGAGTTAGAAGCGATTTATAAAATTTTCTTTCTCAGACATTACTGTAAAAATACTTTTCTTTTACACAATTATGTCTTTTGATAAATTATAAATAATAGCTTTCCCGATTTTTTAATGAGTGAATTTTTAAATAGACAGTTATGTCATTTTATTGCACAGTGTAGCAGTAACCTCTTTTTGTCATATTTTTTTACACTCTGTAATTTTTCCTTATTATATTCGCAAGTACGAGGTTCTTCACTTTAGAAAGAAGATCAAATCATGAAGTATTGATAATCGTCTGAGATAAAACAAAGTTCCTACATAACTAATTAAGATTCAGGATCTCTTTGCACCTGATTCTTTTCATTCGGATTTATTCGACTTGGAAGGCAAAGATTTCCCCGTGGCAGTTAGCGATCGTAATTAATTCAAGGCGTGTAAACGAGTAATCGAAATAGGAAAATAATTAACGACGAGATTTGCGGGCGGATATTCCCGGCTGGATTTAAGTAAAGTTACGGATCGAATAAGTTTTTGATGCGGGACTTATATATGTAGAGCGAACGCAGCAAGACGTCGCGGCGCCCGGCGTCTTAATAATGACACGTCGTGGAAACGCGTCGTCATGGCGAAACGACGACCAAGGTGGGCGGTGGATAGTGCAAAAGGAAAAAAAAAGGGAAAAGTGGCACGAGGGCGTGATTTATCTGCTCGTATATCTTTTTCCTCTTTTTCTCCTTTCTCTTTCTCTTCCTTTCTTCCGATCTCAAACAGATGACGGGATCGCTGCAGGTGCACAGAGATCCTGGTAACTGGTATCAAGGCAACGAGATAAGGCTATATCTTTGCTCGGATGCGCTCATCTATAGTTGAATCTGCGCTTAATGCGAACAAATTGCATCGTGAAATACATAAATAAATTATGTATCTGTTAATCGAATGTATAAAAAATAAGAGTCTAATGGATTCAAGGAAATTATTCTTATTAAATGTCAAGATTTTGAAGACTATCTTATAATATATGTACTGGGATGAAGATTTAGCCGCGAAATTCTCTTGCAAGAGACGGGGCAAAAAGATATTACAAACACTCTGAAAATATTCGTTCTTACGAATGCACGTTGCATGTCCGCAGATATTTACACAAAAATATCCGTACAGAAGATAGTTATTAACGTTGGACTTTACTTTAGAAAATGAAGTCGCTACGTATGCACAGATATGAAAAATCATCGGAAGACGGCACCTCGTCTGAATATCTGTTTTTTTTTTCTTCTTAAAAGTTACGATCTCTTTTACATGCATCTTCGATAGCGGCAGCTGATTTCCAAATCAAAATAATAAGCGATCTCATAAGGGAAGTAAGTAGACAATTGGGATTAGGCATCCAGCATTAAATGTAAACGTAAGTAGTGTGAAGATTAGTATCGAAAGCGCACATCGATCGTGTGCGTGCGCGATTGGCAGTGACGTATACGGTATGAGATTCGAATGTTGCCGAGATCTTCTTGGGGTAATCAAACGGCGGTGGAGCTTCCAAAGTTCACGGGAAGACGTATCGATGAGTCTTCGTGGAAGTAACTAGTGTCTCCTTAGGACATCGCGATACCTTATCATTCCGCTACCTGAGCGAAAGGAAATTTATTTTCCCGTAACACCCTTCGATCCGTGATGGAAAACTGATGCGCCGCCCTCTTACTTCTCTCACGCGAGGTCTAATTCTCGCGTCCACGAAAGCCGGCAATTTTTACTTCCGTATTATGCACCATTAAAAACTCATCCGCTGCAACCGCGTGCACGTTGGCGAATAAATCATACGCAAAGTAGGTCTGCTTTTCGCCGGAAGTTTTCAGTAAACACGCAAGATTTACGTCACGAGAACTTCTGCGAGAAAAAAAAAATCGAAAGAAGGAATCAAAAATACCACCGAAATAAATTTCAACGCACGGTTCGACGACGTGACGATGCAAGATCGCGCTGTTTACAATTGCGACGATCAATACGACGCAAGATATGCAGAAAAAATAGCGCGATATTTGCAACAAAATTTACTTTGTAGATGGCGGATTGTGCTGTTAAAGAATTTTCTACTTTTTCGTCACTACTCCCTCACGATTCGCTACGCGAAGTAACACATACGGGCGTCCTTTTCACGTTTTAAACTTTATTGAAGACTCTCGTGTGCAGTAGAAACAAATTTCAACGCGATAGACTCTTAAGATAGGCTCGATAAGCGATTGCTATTTATTTGTATAAAGTTAGACACACGCTACTTTATATGATGAAAAATATTTCGGAGTCGAGCATTCTTTCTTAATCATAAATTTTAAATGCGATTTTATCGCTCATAATTTATTAAACTCACAGTAGATTATATTGAAGATTGAGATAATGTTACACGATTGCACAGATTGGTGCTTATCCAATGAGAATCAGTATGCTTCGGTTTTGTTAATCGAGTTTGTATGTTTAAACTTGGACGATAATTTTTAACTTAATTTATCTGACGACATAAATCATCCAACTCAACAGCAACGAAGCATACTTTCTATTTGTACAAAAGGGTAAATAAAAAGATTTTGACACTCATGTGTATAAAATAATAAGAAAAGTCATTGACACTGCCTGACAAGTTCTATAAAATTGTCTTTAAAATAAAGTATTGTGTATTTTTATTCATATTTTGATACAGGTGAACTGTGATACGAATTTATCATTTATACTATTTATAGTATGGCAGTATAGGATCGAAATTTATACAAACTGATATTATCAATTTCGAAATCCATCTTTCTCATAAGTTTTATAAAGATATTACATCTTTAACTTTTATTTATATGTAAATTCTTTCTCTTTTCGATGAGTAACGGATCATGCCGTGTATCAACGTCTTGCGGCTAGAAAATATATAGTTGTTGATTTAATTCTAACAAATAACGATTTAATACTAATAAATAATAATGAAAAATTGGTTACAGTAACGGAATGATTTTATTCACTTGACATTTTTCTGCTGCATTCACTAACGATATATTTAACAAAAATATCATCTGTTGGTATGATGTGTAGCTGAAAACCCTTTGTGTAAAGTCAAATTAAAAACATAAAAGACAATTAATTGCATTAAAAATTTATTAATAAATAAAATATCTTTTTGTCTGGAAGATTTAAAGCTTGTGATAAACATGTACTGCGGAGATTAAAAACAATTATTATTCGCGTAAACAAGTGAAATATTTTGAAGCGGAATGTTTCCATGTTACACAAACCAGATTAAAGTTAATTAAACTAAAATATATAATATCATTTGGAAATGTAATATCATAACGTCTTTAACAATCTTGAAATACTTCCGGGAGATATCTCTAATACTACGGGGAGTAAAAGTAACGCCGTGAACTACTAATTGAGTCGGGAACGAAGCGCGCCCTGGTTATGAAAGAAAGATTAAACGCCACATAAGAATGCAAGCGTAACATCATTTTTGCGATTTTTCTATGACGCTAACCAAGAAGTGATTTTTTTATGGTAGTCATTATCGCACCACACCAGTTGCTGTTAATCAACGGTCGGATTAATATCGCGATAACAACGATGCATGCAAGGAATAATTTTTGTTACAATATTAGCGATGTTGATCTGTGTTCCATTATAGTCGTATCAAATCTATCTCAGAAATGGTTGGAAAAACATTTTTATAAATGTCTACGAAACAATTTATTATAATATGCGAGTACGAGTAGCAGCGGAGCTTGAAGAAGTAATAGATTATCGCGAATATATTTTTACTTGGCGAGATAACGAAACAAAACACACACACAGAGTAAATTGTAAGTAAATTGATTGTTGTAGTTAAATGTCGATTCGATTAAATCAAACACGTGCTTGGATTGTAATTTTTATGTTCAAATATAGATATGATGTGTCCAATAAATCATGTTCCACAATCGGTGGAAAGGAAGAACAATGTGAAAAATGACGAATAAAAGTAAATAAATTTTTGTTGTTTCAAAGAAGGTTCGAATAAAGTAGCAGAAGTTGATAGAACAATGAAAGTAAATTGGCAATTATCATAGCGAGATCTTTTCGTATATCCCTAAAAGAAAGATTTTCACGTTAATTTGCCGGCGCAACAGACTTACGTATTTCTCGCATACATTGTGGTGGTTTTTCCAATTTTTATAAAGCAAGTTTGTATCCGCAGTAATATGAATCTTTTATGTCACGAAGCATACCCAATCGACACACTCTGTGCAGTCGATGGATAGCTCAATTTTTACTCGCAACGGAAATACGCGCTCGCCGCGATTTCGACGTGAGCTCGAACAAAGCTAATATCTCACAGTAATCGAATAAATTTCCAATTTTAGCCGCCTCATTTCGTGGCATTCTATTATGAAACGACAATGAGACTATATAGCGGAGTCGTGATGTAATGAAAGATGGATCTAAAGTTCGACGATATTTCAATAATTCCACTGTCAACCGATTATTCATCGTAGCACACATTTTAAGAACACTTAAAAAAGAAATTGACATAAAAATATATCTCTAAAGTGCACAAATATTTTCCTTTTTACTACAAAATTATTTCTAAGCTGAATACGTACGATCTCTGAATAAGGAAAACGATCTAAATACAATAATGACTGTGAAGATGATAAAATAATAAATTTAACCTGCGTAAAGATCTTCAAAAATATATAATCTAGAATCTTTTCTTTTGACATTTTATATCCCACTATAAATGTGAACGAAATATTCGTATTACATTTCTTTATAACATAAAAAAAATTTGGTATAGTTTTTGTTACAATATGATAGAAAAATGTTGTTTTAGATAAAGTAAAACTAGATAATATATTTTTTATTGATCGAGTTGACGAAAAGGAATATGTGAAAGAAACTTGCGCGTAACACATTGTAAGCATCCAATTTCGATTCCGTTTCTATAAAATTCTCTAAGCGTCGATCTGCTCTAAGAATAACCGATCTGATATCCCTCGGCGAAATCTGAAGGACCCGTGATAGAGTAGTAGGTGGAACGGATCTCAATTGTCGTTTCTCGCCTAATTCTCACGTCCAGCCGAGAAAATTCGAGCCGTGACTTCTATTCGAGTCACGCGGTCTGATATGGCATCCGAATGTGAGAGTCGTCTCTTTTGGTCCATCTTCTTCCTCTCCCGAGTCGCTCCTTCTGCCTCGTTTTCCAACCCTCACGGTCACACCTTCTTCTCTCGTCCTTCCGTTGTAAAGCGCTCTCTCGGTACGCCTTTAATACTCTATTCCCAAAGCATCTATTTCCGTGGCAGTCCTTTAGAATTTCTTTCGTTTCCCGCGCTGCGCTCTCCCTACCGCTTGTCTTTGTGCTCCGCCGGAATTCATTCGTCCCACGCCATTCCGGACGAGACACGGCAGTTTAGTCTCTTCCCGTCTCTCTTTATTTTCCTTTTTGGTATTTTTTACGTATACTTTTTTCGCGTTACTCTGTCCAGATTCTTCTTCCTTCGATACCCTTCGAAATATGCGCGTGGCACGCAATATAAAATTTGTTCAATGCACCAGAACAAAATAATTTATATGTATAGTTGCATGCAGAAATAAAGACATGCTACATAGTTCCGAATTTTCAAAAAATATATATATGGCTTAAAGTAATATACGTATGTATGTAACGCCATATTTTATATATTTTTTATTTTACATTTATTTAGAAACATTTATATACATTTTTATTTTACATTTATATAGAAAAATGGAAATAATCTCTTGTTATAAAAATTAATTCATTTAGCATCGATATTTGATTTCACCTGCATACGAAAATGTTAATATAAGTCATAAATTTTCTCTTAAAAAATAAATAAATGTATCAAGTTTTAGATATATTATTAATGTAGAATGTTAAAACTCTATATTTTTCTCATGTTGAGAAAAATTATTTTTATTATTATTGTTTATTTTAAAAAGTTTTTAAACATATATTTTCATCAATACTTTCTTTGAATTTGAATTTTAGATGTATCTAAACTTAACAATCTTTGAACAACAGAAAACAGATTATTTGTATTCAGCCAGAATATTTTTATCTTTCTATATATTGAATATATTTTATTTTGTGTAGTGATTCGATATTTTTAGAAGAACGCTTCGTTATCCAAGCTTAATTTTGTGTTGCCGCTCACGTAGAATTTTGTTTGTATTGCATATGAATTGCATACAAAAAATGGGTAATTATACGAGTTGATTCGCAAGTAGGAGGCGTTAAGACACATAGATATATTTGATTATTTTTTTTCTCAAATTTCGGGTCTGTAGATCTGTATTCATCAATTTGTGTAGGATGGTTTTTGGATTATTAATTAAAATGAATGGAGTTGGATTATATGTATTAATTAAAGATACAATTAAAGGTAAGCTCCTTTCGCCACTAAAGCACATCTCAACAGCATGAATAAGCAAGTTTACCTTTTATTTAATTTTACACGATCTCTTCTCGCTATCAATTCCGGAATTGGATTCAAGAGATTCAGAATTAATCAAAATGTTCTCAAGAGAGCTACAATAAATAATAATCTTCCTTCATATTATTTCATCTTTTCAACTTATTGTTAGAATTAAATTTTGGAGATTCTCTTTCTCTTTTTCTCTCAATCTTTTGCGACAATTACAATTTATTTTGTAGCTAACGTCAACAAGTGACATAATTAGCAACTGCTTAATTAATATTTTTTTTACTTGCAATTTTGTACAAGAAAAATTTACTAGTCTTTGATATATAATTAAATTGACACAGTAATGAGATATTTAATTATTTATAAACACTTCCAATGTTTAATTTTACAAAAGTTTAGCCTTACACGGCTTTTTGTTCGAGTCATGTGATGTGTATTCATTCTTGATCTTTTCAATCTCTTCTCTCTATGCTTCCGCAAATTTGGCGAGTGCTCTTTGTCGAATAATTCAAGTTTGCATACATCTTCCTTTGCCCCTTTAATCTTACCTTGAGTCTGACGATGATGACCTTTTCCGTGGATTTGGTAAGCAGAATTATTGTCCTTGCTTTTACATATATATGTTGAAGTATTTGTAAAAATGACAAAATGTTGTTGAGCGTGGCGCTAATTGATGCATCTTTTACATAATATTTTTACTTGAAAAGGACCTAAACTCCAGGTCGAAACGTCGCTTTGTATGTTCTTTTCTTAAACACGTGCCAGTTGAGGTCGACTGAAACCTACTTATTAATATTTTTACTGTCCATTTTTTTAAAAAGAATAATTACTTGTTAAGTCTAACGATCTCTCTTCTTGCCTCCATATATGACTGACCTATTTTTACTCGAGCTACTTGTGCTGATACTTGTGCAGGGACAGTACCTTCTGAAATTTAACATGCGCTTGCTAAATTATCCGCACGTTGATGCGCCACTTACACCCTACATTTCCTTGCACCGTGGTCCTTTTTCATCTTCTCCCGTATCTCCTCGTCTCCCGCGTTCTCCACGGTGTCGTTGGTGCGAATACACGGCGATGTACATTCGCGCGAAAAATCGGGCAAGTACTGTACTATCACATGTTATACCCGCTTCGTTCCCGCCGTTGCGCACGTACGCTACGATAAGCTGCTTCCTCGTCATCAAGAACCGCGACATCGCATGTATTTTTATGCCGGCGATGCCCCGTAGATAAGCTCAGCCAACGAAAGTGTCCAACGAGATATTTTTCGCTCGATACTCGCGAATGGAATCGCTCCGCGGAACTTTATATTTGCTCCTGTATCGTATGTGTGTTTCATACACACGTATTTACGATTCGCTAAATTACTTGCAATACTAGGAAATTTATTTAGCTTACCGCGGACTGTTACAGCAGCAAAATGGATTCTCATAAATAAATGCACGCAAATTTCCACCTGACTAGGCGCATCATGTTTTTCCGACGAAGCTTTCAATGCTTGGGGTGTTGATTTTTCGGTAGCGAAAATTTAATGACATAGTCGGAGAGGCGAGTGAAAATATTTAAAAATTACACAGTTGCGTTGAATTGATTTTCGAATTTCACTTCTAAATGGCTAATTTCTTTCTTTCAAATAAATTTTCTCGACTGAGAAGTATCTAATTTGTAGTCAAGAAAAATCGTAGTATGGCAAATTATCACGTCGAGCAGTGAACTCACTCCAAAGATTTTCTTAAAGGAGTAATTTTGAATTTATTAAGAAATCTGTCGTTAAAATGTAACATCAAAATACGTGTCTCTTACATTACTGAGTATAATATTGAATTTCTTTTTATACAATGTTTTCTTTTAAACAATAACGTTACGACAAGGCCTATCACATTTCAGAGGGAATCAAACGCAACACGATAAAAAAGGATCTTACGCGGGAATCGATATTGGAACAAATAAACGTAGTTTATACGTATCTGTCAAAAGCTTGAAATGCAGCTGGAAATATACGTTGGAAACAAAGTAACTTTTTTTTTTGTGAAGTGTATTCATGTTGAAAACTCACGCTATCACGTATCCAATTTCACGTCCCACAATTTAAATTTCAACCAACCGCTTTTGGTTTTTTTTATTTTTTTTCCCCGAAGTTCTCTAGTTCTTTCTAACAGTGACTTTGAAAAGTATATAATATCATTGAGCTTTCCTTAAACAAAATTTCTTGATACGCTTTTTTTGTGGCCTGTCTCGAAATTAATAACGATAGTTCGTAAAACATTTGTGTAACAAATATGCTTTACGGAAGTACCTTTAGTATACTTGACGTTTTAAGGATCGTTACTATGTTCTTATAACTAAAGAACTTTTATACAAAGACTATATGAAGCTAAAGAAACGCGCGGTCCATTGTAACGCTACATAATATCTCTATGAAACTAGTTTCTATTTTTAAATTAAAAATACACCACGTTTTAGTCGAGCTGTATTCCCTAACGATGCTGGATATTGTAAGACCTAATAGACAGTTTGTGTAGGGAATATTGATTGGAATCAAATTGTACGAGGACCGCGTTCATTTGAACGTTCTGAATTTCTGAACGAACAAGCACGGAGTATCGCTGATTCACGCTGACTTGGCATTTATCGGATTCCTTCCGACCAGATTTGCTTAATGATTCTATACTTTTCCATAAATGATCCTCAGAATTTTCCGTAAACAATTTATGCGTAAGTGTACGTTACATGACGAAAACGCGCGCAATGCGAAGATTAATGTAATCCAATAATGGACGCTGCCGATAAATATCATATCATGAGATTTTGATGCCCTACAATTTCGATTGATACCCATAATAATAAATCTTATCGAATAACCATTTGAACTTAATGGTTTTCCATTTTTCTGAACTGAAATTCGATGCTCGAGCATTTCCGTTGCGGGGCTTTCAAACTGTTTCCTGTTGTACTCTCTTTCCTACCCTGTTCAAAAGCCACAGTGAATTTTGGCTGATATCTTATTCGATATAATAATTTTTCCGATACCTAAGAGAGTTAATGCATTGCATCTGAGAATATTTCCTAAATAATACGTTTCGGAACTAAAGTTTTACTTGCTAAGAGCCAAGTAACTGTAAAAAAAAGACAAGCGTTTCGTTCTGTTATAAAGACCCTGAAAAAATATCAAAAACCGTTTTTCTAGAAACGAGAACGAGTGCTCTCATGTGGAAACATTAGCATTCGTGGTGAAGTATTTTCAAATTAGTCAAGAGACATTTCGAGAACTGAAATATTATTCTTCAAAGAGAATTTATTTAAATACGAGAATTAACATAGAAAGCCATTGTTTATTTCGTCTTAGACATTTTTATTTGAATGTGAAGTAAAACTGGAAAATTGATAATATAATGTTGACAATTCTAAAAATAAAATGTTTCGGTAATAATAGTTAAAACTGGTGCCAAAAATAATGTTCCCAATTATGCATATCTAAAATGTTAATAATAAAATGATATTAACAATGGAATATTTCTGTAGTTATAATAGTTAAAAATGGCGCTAAAAATGATGTTATCAATTTTTTATACCTAAAATGTTAACAATAAAGTGATGCTAAAAATGGAATATTTCAGTAATATAATATAATAGTTAAAATTATTGCCGAAAACGTTCTCAATTAGGAATGCTTAGAGGGATTGTATCGATCTCTGCATATTTATGACAACTACGTATAGAGACGATGTGAAACGAGATCTGAATATATGTATATCGGCCGCGATTTCTCTCTCTCTCTCTCTCTCTCTCTCTCTCTCTCTCATGCGCTTTAGTGTTATTTTTGGAGCGACGAAGCTGTTCCTTTATTTAAACTTTCTCCTATCATGAATGCATTTGATGCAAATTTCAAGTTCCTCATGTTCTTGCCATATTTTCTAACATGATCTCACACAATTTTTGGCACTCAGCCAAGGAAATATTCGCGCCTACACTTTGCATACACACGTACACGTGGTGCTTACGCGCATCGACTCATACATTTCCAAAGTTTTGCTTCAAGTGCGAAAATACAAGTGCCTTCACTGGAGCTGGTTAGATGCTGTACTTTTCGATCTTCTTGTCCTCTTTTTCCCTTGCTACGTTTTTTCGTAATAATACGATCTGCGTGAGCGGAAAAAGGTTGAAATGTCAACAGAATTATTTCAAATAGATATAGTTATTAGAAATTATACATGTAGATGGCAATATTAAATAACCTTTCGACTGGAATTTCCTGTGTTACGTTGTGTGACTTGAAACATGTGCAGCTTATCTTAAATGCTTCCAATCTATTTCGAAATTGGAAATAATTTTTAATTGTATAATAGAATTTTTTTATATAAATCGTGTGTGGCAAAGATTTCGTTATTTTAATTAGATATTTTATATACATACACACGCGTGTACATATAGTTGAGAAATGAGCTTTTCGACGATTCACCGTTAACATAATTCCTTTTTGCGTTTGTGAGATACTAGTCCCGAGAGGAACATTGACTAAATAATTTGAGTATACCTTTCTCTTCTTGCTTGTATCACACAATGCGATACAGTAGATTACAAATGTTCTACCATTTTATTATTCATGGCTTTAACGTCTTCGCTCATTTTGCTCGTGAAACATCGTGGGAGCGCAAAACCATATTTCCCCTTCCATTTAATTAGATTTGAGTTAATCGCATTCTCTTTTCCGAACACACAAGTACGTATATATATAAATGCCCGTGTCCTGCGGTACTCCGTTCGTCTATTTTACTATCTCACGGGATCGGGCTAACAAATCTCGCCTCGTATTTTCGTCACGGTTTATTCAGATGTAGTAACATCGCTTCCCATATGTCAGCTGTTGTCGGTATACATGTTCCAAACATTTTGATTTTGACGTTTCTCGATGTTGCATGTTCCACGTGTTGTTTCGATAAAAAAGGGTATTTACGATTCTGCCGGTGGTGCTAAATTTCGATAGAGAATATTTGTCTCGTCGATTCTTTTTAATTTCAAATAAATTTAAATGTTGTCGCTGTATTATTTTTGTATTTTAAATCATTGCGAATACAAATTTAGAAATTGTGTTTTCCCATAGAACACTTAATCTTGGAGTTTGTTATAGATCTGTCATTAATAAAACTGGCAATCGCCAGATTGTCTAAAACATTGACAAGAAAACGTTTTTCAAATTGAACTTGATTTAGTTAACGTGCTTCTTTATAGATTATTCTCTTTCTAGACAATAGCTTTATCTCTACATATTCATCAACACATATTCGCAAACCAAACTCTCTGTATTTCTCCATGATCCGTCAACATAAGATTATCTATTCCATTGTAGCGCGCAGTTACGCTCTATAGTTATCATATCCGTAATCAGTCTGTCGATGCTTGACACGGTACGAAGCAGCCATAATCATTCATGCTATGTACAGCCGACTGTTCACTGTGTATTAAATATAAGAGAAATGGTGGTAAACGTATAATGAATATTTCTTATCTTTTTCAAATAACACAGTACTCCCTTGCAAGTGTATTGCCAAATATGCTGGCAGTGGAAAAGGCCTCAGCTTAATCATCTGATATAACGTCAATTATCCTGTGTATAAGCGAGCATAATTAATAGGAGATGGCAAATGACAGGTGATTCAAGCTTCGACCGCTCACCAGTAATCGTAAACAGACATACACTCGAGATATAAATCGCAAATCATCGTCCTAACTTTATCGACCTATTGCTTCGCGTCCTCGTCATCGAATATCGCCACTCGTTAGGTATGCGAATGTGTGATTTATGATGTTTGAAACAGTCATCGCGTGGCTTCTTGTTCCGGTCAAGAAGATCAAGTAAACATTTAATTGTGAAATTGAGAAAGAAATGTTTTATGAAGGGAATCGTACAGGAGCGTTTATAATTCTTTGTACGGGAAGGGTAGTCGTTTTGAAAAAGTCAGACCTTTCTTTCCTCGCGATTGTTCTATCGTTGAAGCGTATACACGGGCTATCTTGATGAATCTTCCGTATTGTATCCGACGAAACTTTAACTGTTACCTATATTCGATAACGATAAATCAACGTTCATTCGCGTAGTCGTTAGAAATATCGATCCCATTACCGTCGCAAGCAGCTTTAGCCAGGCACATTCTCTTTTTCGTCCCTCGACTATTACCCTTTATCGTGCGACGAGATAATTCAAAGCGACTGCTGTAACTCGCTCCGGCGAAGTAATTAGTATAACGAGTAAAAGCCGGGAGCCCGCCGGTTCGTGCGACACGATCCGTGCTCTTTTAATAACTACTAATCCGCTAAAAAGTGAAACGAACGAAGAACAAACGAGTTATCTCGCGCAATCGGGACGAGAACCTGTGTCGCTGATTTATACAGTCTTTAATGCGAATCTTTAGACTTGTGACACGCAGCTTTCGTTCGCTAAAAGAGAATAAAGCGCGAGCGCTTATAGCATTACTCTTATTTCGATTGCATTCAAATCCTTTGACCTATATCGAAGCACTGTGTTGATCACACGAATATTACAATATTGTTCAAAGAGAGAGGTATTTGCGTATATACTCAAAATTGAAATGACACAGTCTTTTATATTGTAATTCTATTTATATCGTATTTGTCATGATGTAAAACCAAACCTAATTACCAGGCGAAAAAGGTTGAAAGAAATAAACTTATAACAAACAACGCGAATATGCGAGCAGTATACGTGATAAGTAAAAAGAAATATTTATTCTATTATCTATTAGGTCTTTTTATTCTGAGGATATTACATGTTGGAACTTGCAAAACAATTTTGTTCAAGACTACACTGAATTGAATACGAACACTTTCGAAACGTTTCGCTGCTTAGATACGAGACATTGATGCTAAGACAATAATTTAATTTTTGCCGAAAGGTCAAGTTTCCGTAATGTGTAGCCTGAAGATCAAGACGCGAGTCATCTTAATATCGTGGACATCGTGTATCGAATTCGTCCATGACTCGCGTTTCGTTGCGAATCGGGTCGTGTCATATTTGCTGATAGTCAGCGAATATAATGAGCCATGCCGAATCCTCTTTCTGCGACGCGCTATTGCTCGACGAGGCGAGCAGCGCGTCCGTGGGAACCCACTTTAGTAGAAATCACAGTTGATTGCTTATACGAGGTGTCCCAGACCCACCTTTTACTTGTGGAATCTCTCCTCGATCAACTTGGAATTGATATTTTCTTGGGGGGAAAAAAGAAAGAAAAAGGGAAACATCGCGAAGAGGAACAGCTTTTAAATTGCAAGTGATGGAAAATGGGGAATTTCTCTGAAACTGAATTGAACCGGAATCCAATTTTTATGAAATTTTAAATAATTTATAAACAAACCTGTAATTAAAAAATTACTAGAAAGTTGAAAATTTATACGATAATCTCTTTGACATTTCTATCGAGGAAAAGATAATTTTAAATTAACCAAAAAATTTAAGAGACATCTAGTATAATTTCAACATGTTTTATGCTGAGATTTATCTTAAAGATTATAATGTATGAAACTTTTATTAAAGGAATATTTGATTTGAAATTTGTTCTGGGGACTTTACAAGATTCATGGATAAAAAATACGATTATTTTTAGGTATAATTCATACAAATTATGAGTAATGCATAATGCTTGACAGATGTCACGGAATATCGCGCCATCGATAATCGCTTAAACATCATAATGTTGGACTGGACATGGTCTTTTTTTATAATTTCGCTGTTTATTCGGCAGAGTCCGCCGACGTTTCTGTAAAAGCGACCAACAGCTTGACGTATGTCAGTTATTTGAATGAAGTACATGCCGCGTGACGAGTGACAGTAAGCCGCTCTGATATATCCGTCCATCCTCCCATTTTTCGTTTTGTGGAAATGAGAACCGTATATACGAGTAAGATACTCGATCGCTCACAGCACATTCAACATTTTCATTTCGCATTCCACACCACTCGCTAACCGCTAGAATACGTGCCGCGTTCTGCTGCCATATACGTATACTGCTTTAATGTTGCAATGGTAACATCTTTTGAGAGTAAAGCTGTGACATGTACAAGATGCCCGACACCTGGAGAGCCGCCTTTTATTTACATTTTTGTTTAATGACAATATCCAGGCAGATTGTTACTTTATCGCAAACTTAACAATTTTTATCATTAAGTATCTTCGCAATTTAACCCTTAAATTAGAAGCCAATGTCTATAATCTGTTTGAAACTAATGAAGGAAATGAGATAGTTGTGTCTTTGAAGTTCCCGGAAAGCCCTCTATTTTCAATCGTTTGCAATTTAAAAATTATTGATTTTTGTTTAAAAAATTCTAGTAAGAAAAAATTGATTCCACGTTTGCTAAAAGAATTGTAATGTACAGTCCGTTATTTGACTTTGCATATTTAATTAAATTTCTTCAAATTTTAGTTAGTTAGGAACGTTCAATTAATAGACAGTCCTTTTAATGGATATTTTAAACAAAGTATTAGAAAAAGAAGTTATAAATAGTTTAATTATCGGTTTTACAAATATATCAGTTGTAGCGAAAAATTATTTTAAAATAACAGACAGAGGGGAAAAATTATGAAAGAAAATTTACTTTTTATTATCTTGTGTTGTCTATGGAATTACGAAATTAAATTGGAGAATTTACTCACAATTAGTCTTTATGTCTTTCTAAGAGAAATTGTATTAAATTACGTACAAGTTTGAACATAGATATCCACAATATTGCTATTTTGTCGATTTTATCACTGACTGCAGATTTGATTATATCTCACCTTAAAGAAAAGAGCGATTTTTAAATACAGAAAAGTGGCCACAATTGGTTTACGTTAATATCGCGTGGCAAAACGCGCGTCAACAATAACGTAAATCGAGGATTTGTCACAGAAAACGTATAATGAAGGAGTCAAGGTAGTTTGTGCAACGTACATGACAGCAAACAGTGTTGCATGCATAGAATGCGGCAACAAAACATGCCCCGTGTGCTGGCGGTTCAACAAATCATATTGCAGTTTCAAAGTATGCGGGCTATAAACGTAACGATTAAAAACAGCGTCGCATGTTTTTGCTCAGAAAAATGATCTCGATATTGTATAGGACACTACAGGATAAAACGAACATTGCCAAACTAGTTAATCGGCTAATATTTATAACCAATGACATATATGTTACAAAACGCGTTTGTTTTAATTGGTACATACTTTGATGTTTCATTCGGCAAGTATTACGTAAGCGAGAGTTTGATGCATGACATACACGTGCAAATTAATAGAGGAAAGTCCTCTATTGTAAGATAAGTTTCTAATGTGGGACAGCAGGTTTTCAACGTCCAAATTCGATCACAAATCTTTTTTTGCCACGATACACGATCTAACAATGAATTTTCCACTAAACAGATTTCGCTCCAAATTCATGGTGAAGCCAACAGATGATGTTTATTTAAACTTGACTATATTAGCAGCTATTTCATAATAGGAGACTTTCCTCTATCTCAAAAAAATATTATCTTTAGAGAGAACCAAACCTGTTTTAAGATTAAATAAGCTACTGTAATATTGGTGAAATGGCGCGCCAGTTCGATTCAGCATATCTTGTTTCTAATTATAGTATTGTCAATTTCTTTAATTTATTTAGTCTCTTTCGCTCATCTATACACTCTACAGGGTGAGTCTTTCCATATCCGACAAAATTTTTGAGAAGGTAGAACGGATCGAGATGAACGAAAAAGTCCTGTACCATTTTGCAATTTTCGTAATAGTTAACGAGTAATTAATTATTAAAAATCGTTGTCTTAGGCCGGTCTACCGCCCAATTCGAGCGTGTGGCAAGATGTGACCGCCCGGCGATCGATATTGCTATGCGCACATCTCGCCACGCGCTCGAATTGGGCGGTAGGCCAGCCTAAGACAACGATTTTTAATAATTAATTACTCGTTAACTATTACGAAAATTGCAAAATGGTACAGGACTTTTCCGTTCATCTCGATCCATTCTACCTTCTCAAAAATTTTGTCGGATATGGAAAGACTCACCCTGTATATGCAAATATATAAATGCAAATTTAGTACATATTATTAACATTAATGCTCTTAATCCATTCATTTCTCGTGCGAAGTAATGTTACAAATTTACGAAACAATCTGGTCTTTGGTCTTGTACGACTACCATCGAAATTGTTAGGAAAGGTGCAATCCGCTGGACAATTGCCCAAGTAATTTCGCATATTTACAGTTGTGCGCACAAAAGGCGTCCATTTGTGCAAATTACGCTTGTACGCGTAAGTTGTGTACGCCCTACATACGTCTTGTACATGTTCCACATACCTATATATGCTACATACATCGTTTAGGCTGGAGATATGTGCGTGTCTGCAAGCTCCATTGAACCGCACGAACGCCTCGTCAGGCGCACGTAGGCACTCCATGAAGCTTTTTCGCCGGATATATGACTAGATTATACAAAGTTCTATGGATGAACAAAGGAGTGTATTCACGCAAACCGCCGTTTATTAATTTTCGGCATCGAGGTACGTCAAGCAATCTCGTTGTAAGTTGAATCAAAGTCACGGCAAGCTCATCTAAAATCATTAGAGATGCGCAAGAACATTCGAAAACTTTCCGTTGGATAGCGTTGGATTACGTGGTACGACTCAAAGTCCCAAATCAAAAAGTTTTTATTCATAGATACAATTACTTTTAATAATAGTAAATTGCAATACATTTTCTTAGGGTACATTTGGAAAGTGGCAATTTAAAGTTGCAAATTTAAATTTGATCTGAAGACGTTTCGATATTCTGAAATTGAAAACGGTTGAATAATTTTGTTGAGAAACATAATGTCTCCAGTTGCAGTCGGACATTAAAAAGATAATAATTTTTGCAATTGCTATACTGGAATATTTACATTACTTGTCACGTTGATTGAATTAAAATTCACCCACACAATGGAAATAAAGTGTCGCATGTAACACATGCGGCAATAAATACATTGGACAAAAATTCAATATAAAATATTCAAATAAATTACATTTCCGACTAATAAATGTACAATATATTTAATAAAGCCTTTTTGTAATTTAGTATACTTCATTATTGTAGAAAATCTCAGTAATAAAGTATAATAAATTATAAAAAGCTTTTACAATTTTAACTTTATTATATTTTCATTAGACTTGCATTTCATTAACGTGCGAGCGGGATTTTTCGTTGTTTTAAGACACAATTGTATATGTATATCCACGTCGAAGTAATCACGAACTTTTCTCATTAACAATCATAAAACGGACGACGTAGGGCGACGTCGCTCGCAACAATAGGAAACATACTATCAAGTTCGGGCTATTTTTGGCGATGTTTTCTGAACTTTGTGCGGAGTGTTATTAATTTAAACTTTATTAGATCTCTCTACCACAAATTTCTGAGTGAGCTTCTATAATTTTGTGACATTATCCCGAGTAAGACAAGTTAAAATTTGCATTTAATGAATAATCCAGCAGGCGTCTTCCGACCGGTTCATTCGCCTGCGGACAGTTATTTTCGCCTCCCGCGGGTTTTACGTACCTACCTAGGAACATCTATCATTGTACGTATGGCGCACGGGCTCCCAGGAACATGTACCGCTTTATATTACGGCATTGTGCCTCGTGTGTACGTGTACACGTGTAAGGAAGCGCCCTGTGAATGAACTAACGGTTAAGTAAAGATTCGCCGAGGACAGTCGTGGTTAATTGGAATAATTAATCGGCTCATTGTACCTCTCCCACCTTTTGTCTTCCTTCCTCGCGTATCGCGAGAATAGGTTTCGTTGCGTATACAGGAAGACCAGCCGCCAGTTCCCAATGGGATTCCGGCTGAATTCACCGTCTTGCAGAGGCTGCTTCCGCCCCGAAGGAGGTCCCCGTTCTTGAGAAACGTCTCGAGTACTCGCGATAGTCTGATTCGATCAGGATGCCCGGAATATATTTAATAATACGTATATCGACGTTTCTTCCGCTGAGAAAGGATTATAAGGGACTTCTACGTCAATATTGATTAGATTGTAATGCTTTTAAATTTAAAATGTTCACAAATAATGGAGAATGATGGCAGTAATAACAATCCTTTTTTTTTTCACTTTATATAATCATTCTCTTTTACGTTTTGTCACGTTTCTGGATTATTCCGTTGTTTATTATTTTATTGCCATTTTCTCGCACCTTTCAATCCATTTAATAATATTCATCACCGTGCTGTCCTCAATTAGCTATCACAGCAGTCCAAAACCTTTCACGTTCTTGCTTATCACAAATTCTATTTGCTCAATAATAAACAGATGCATAAAGGACAGTGAAATTATGCTATTAGTTCGTGCGTGTGCATACTAATGCGACATAATCTCTGTTGCTGGTTCAAATCTGGTCGATTTTCTAAACATGGTGACAGCTTGTCACCCGACATATTACAATTATTTGGAAAACAACAGAAAAAGTAAATGGCTATCAAGCGCATAATTTTGAATTCAAATAGAACGTTCTATAGACTAAGAAATGATTCGAGACTTAAGATATTATTTTGTAGTTTTTAAAAAGCTCTTAGAATTTATCTCGATGGTTAATTTTCGGATTACTTATCGGATCTTTCCTTCAAAATGTTTTATATAGTGTATTTCAGGGGCATATTTTCTCGTACTTAGTTTTGTCTGCATTTAATTTACTCTAAATAGTGACCGCTGCGATGTATTTAAAAAATAACGTGGTCTTTTTTATTACTATTTAAGCCCACATGGGCATTTCGCAGCGCCTCGGGGCATCCGCAGAGCATTGTTGCGGAACCGTCGGTCTAAAATATTAACCGCACGAAGTTGAAACATAGCAACAGAGTCAAATCAAATTTTTAAAACGTTTTCTATTCATTAAATTTTAGATGAGAGATTAGTCTCAACTTGTAACTACAAACAAACGGGATTTAAATCTTTATTATTTTGCGATATTTAAGAAAAAATGGCACGCAATTCTACACATTCTTTTATTATTTTGTTATCACGGTCATTGCATTTTTTAAATTGATCACATGCAAAACCGTGCATATAAATGTTAAAATTTATAAAATCAACATGTAGGCAAAATCTATAAAAAAATAATCGTAAATTTTATATAAAATGAGTTATTTATTTATTTCTTTATTTACATTATTTTTCCTTCTGTAGTATTAAAAACTACATTTTTATATATATTAAAAATGAAAACTTGTATATATGTATATGTAAATAAGACATATGAGTATCTTTAGTCATTTTCAAAACTTGTTGACACTTTACGCGAATTATCCTTATTTTGTGCCCAATCGATATAATCGCCAATCATTACATATGCTAAGCCATATTTGTTCGCTTGAAACGCGTAAATAAATGCGGTTAACTAATTAATATAAAAATATCTCATTTTTGCGAAACGTGGTAATAATACCGTAAGCGCTGTAAGCGGATAAACTGTGATTTATTCGCACGATTTCATCGATACAATTTTGTCGAGCTGCTGCATGCACGCTTAATTATGTATACTATCGATCCGCCGAATTGGTCGTAGTATCAATCCAAATATTAAATATTTATGAACTAGTCGCTTGCGTGGTTGCATGTGCGTTATTCATCGAGATGTTCGTCGAAGAAACGATCGATATCTACTAATTTGGAAACGCGTATAACGCGCGTTTCTCATTGTCACGCGTTAATTGCGCGTAATCGCAATCGCGATACCAATTCTGCGATCGATGCGCGAATCCGTCTAGTGTATCTCGTTTATTTATGTATACCATCGATCGGATTGTGGCGGATAGGCTTTTACAAATATTGACCCGTCGAGAGTGGTATGGATATGAATTTGCATCTATTTCTGATTCATATGTAAATGACTTTCGTATATCTATCGCAACAAGATAACATCAAATTGATATTGTAGTCGAAAATAAAATTAGTTAAACAAAATTAAGGAACTGGGCGATGGCATGCCACTCACCTGCGCGTCGAAAGAGGAAATTAATACATACAAACTTTCCGTTAGCAGATATTGATATGAACTCCATACGTTGAATTGCACGAAACGCATCGAGTTGCGAGTCAAGTTAATAAATTGCAAATGCATCGCACAACTACAACACATATGCAGACACATATTCGTCCACTCGAGCGTATTCAGACCATTATTAGTCACGCAAGAATGCAGTAGATTTTTCCAAAAGTCCGTTGATTAGATTTCGAGCGCTACATCGGATATGAATCCTTTTCAAAGCGGATATTTTCCTTATGTAAGTTACATTTGTAGAATGTTACACAAAGAAATATATATTTTTTTTCCATATAATTCACGCTAGAATATTTCGTTGCCGCATACGTGGCAAAATGTGCAACATTTGAATACTCTTGTTATTTCTATACAGAATAGATAAACTATCTTGTTACTGTGTCCGTTGTCGTCCAATGATGACCTACAATCGGATAATTGCGATTTATCCGATGTGAATAAGTCACGTTTATTTCGCGCGATCGTCGGATATGCTTAATTATAGCTATCGACCAATACGTTGATCTGGCCGACGCGACGTATCGCATCGAGAATTCAATGATGAGAAAATACTCATTCCCGTGGCGTTTTCCTCGTTAATATACAACCGCAGTGATTGTATTTTCTGAAAATAAAAATAAACGAAAGACTGAATGGCGCGAAACTACAGCAGCATGGAAGTGCACGCGATCAATATTTATTAAGTTCGGAACAAATACGGCTGTTTTTCATTGCGGCGAATTCGACGCGTAGCAATGCGGCCTGTATAATCACAATTTATTCGTGCGGTCTCGACCGATGCACGTGGCGTCCTAGTTACAATGCGTTTGATTTGGTTGCGCATACGTGATCAATTGACCGACGATGGAAACAAAATTCCACATCGTACGAGCCGAATCAGTTTGTACAAGTATTTCACTTTGCGAGTCCCTTAGCAATGACGCGACTGACACTTCATCGCCGATTTTTAATCCATCGCATAATTTTGATACGAAAATTGGCAAAGTTTTAACAGAGCCTAGACTAAACAAGTAAAATCATGTACTTATCTAGCTGAAAGAATGGGAGAAATCGCAGTGCTGTATCTCTTTTTCCATTATTCGTCATCGCGTGAATTATTTTAAATTATGTAAGCTTTAATTTACAAAGCGTTACCAGATTTACTCGCAATAAGTACGCGATTTGTACAACACGTCGAGATATACCAGAGAACAATATTCGCTTATGTAACGCGCAATGCGATATGCAAGCGATTGTAGATACGCGTTAACAATAATTGATTTCGCGAATACCAAGATTTATGTATCTAAAATATTCAGATTCGTTACGTTGAAGGTGACGGATTCGTAATAGATTACATAGTGGCGTGTCAGAGCGGAGCAATGTCGCGTGTTATTAAACTACATGCCACGGCAATTATTCTCTTACGAATTGTTAAATGAGTTTATTTATCCATTTAAACGTGTAACTGATTGTACCAACTACAAGAAATGTATCTTGTAGCTGCGTACGCTAAATATGTTCCTCTTTGTAGCAATATGCTCTTATAAACACAAAATGCAAGACTCAACTTTAGGCGATGTTTGGCGACTGTACATGTACCAAAATGTACGAGCAGTGTACACTCAGAGCGTCATGAATGCCTTACACTTGAAGAAAGACGCTAAAGATATCCAATAGGAAAATATATTTTATCAAAATGAATTTTTCTATCGAAATATATTGAACTTAACGGCTATTTTCAGGCGTAAAAGCATTCGTGACGCCGAGTGTACACTTTGGTGCACTTTGGTATATTTACCAAAAATCGCCTTTTAATTTATATTATAAATTTTGCTAGGCTTTTGATATTGTCGTTTCAATATGATTTTAATTTTTCTAGTCGCCTTAAAGTGAATTATCTGCGGACGATTCTGTGTTCAGGCTGATTGCGAGTGAAATAACTGTAGAAAATATTATCGCCGTTAGACGATGAATATTTCCTAAAGTATTTTTTCTATGGCAATCTTTTTTTCAGAAATTACCTAAATGAAATTCAGAAATGCGAAAATACTGCATTGCTCTGCAGTACCTAGAAACAAAAGTTAAATTAAATTTGTGGAAGGACCGCCTTGTATAAACACAATTTATTATATTTTTACAATTTAATTTTCTTGTATTGGCTTGATCGAAAGCACGACTTGGTTATTTTGAACAAATATTTAGATTACACAGCCTGAAACTTGCAATGCCCTTAGATATAGTATATTTCCTGACGAACTTTCGTAATAAATTTTTCTTTTGCAAAACTTTTGTAAAAGAGGAGACCACGGTTTATTACAACTTTCTAATTTAACGTTATTTACAGTCATCTCTCAAATTAAAGATTTATTAAAGTTTATTTCAGGTCAGCTGCGGAGCAACGCTTTATCATTTAACGATGTTCCTTTTTGTTCACTTTGATTTCGCTTTTTACTTGGAGTTATTTGTAAAAATTATTAGTAAGTCCAGTGTGCAGCTTGGTCTTCGGTATCTACAATTGTAAAGTTATAAATCTAGGACACTTCGTATATACATCGAAGAAGTTCCGATCTTTCAAGAGTTTCCGTCGGTATCTCCTTTGCCGTAGTTTTAATTTATTGCGGTACATTCTATAAAACGTGGACGAAACAATCGGATATGCGTAAAAAATGGTCCCTTAATTGGCAACGCGGAAGAAAAGTTTTATTAATCGATATTGCTTGTTTGCGCATACTTATATTTAATTATAAACGACGGAGATGTGACACAGGTCCAGAACTGTAATAAGGACTGCATGACGGGAGGATAAACGTCAGTATACCGCGTCTGGAGAGTAATTTCTGCGGAATTTCTAATAGACGAGGGTCATGAGTCTAAATTATTAAAATAGCTAATCATATTTAACACAAACGTTGCAATTAGCCGCTACACATACATTTTTACTTGAGTTACAAAGAAATTACTAGCCTGCACTCGGTAATAAATATTTTTTCGTCTCCTCCGTTTAAGAGAGCAGTTTACGCCGAACGAAGAACACGCTGAAAGCTCTTTATCTCGCGTGACATTTAAATCGCTCAGATCCGCTTCGTGATATTCGAACGTGCCCTCTTCTCCCCTTACGCCGATCAGCAACAACACTTCGTGCTGCGCTTATCGTCATGGCCTGCACGGCGATGACGATCGATTCCTCGCGTAGGTAAATTTCTGCAGGAAGGACAGGGCGGATGTAACGCCGGATAGAGTAGGAGTTACACAGATAGAGCCGGGGGTAAACGCCGCGCGAGGCAATAACGCGCGTCTCTCCGCGCGCCAAGCTGCTCGTAGGAGGAGACGCGAGAGATACGGGGCGTGCGGCACGATGTTTTGGAGCGTAGCCAGGGTGAGCCAGCTATCACGGTACGTACCTAGCCCGACCCAGGGCACCCCTGTGGTCCGAGCGCGGTGGATCGCGGAAGGGTGTTCGCCCTTCCGTTTCTCCCTCACCGACACCTACCGTAAACGCGCTACCGTGCACATCGCCGTGTTCCACCTAAGCTGCAGCCCGCCGGCTAAATGCTCTATCGCTCCGCAAACCCATGCTAAATACTTTATCACGAAAGTAACCCTTGTTAATGTACCGGTTGATCTTTCGACTTCCTCAACCTTATTGGCTATCGGCTCGTCCGGTGCTACGTGATCGCACACACACACACGTACACGCGCGAGCGAGCGCAAGATCACAGCCGTGGCTTCTTTCTTTTTTTCTTTTTTTTATATATAATCACCTCGGCAAGAAGCCAATTACTAAGTGCTATCGGATATCACTAAAAGCACCACCGTTTTCCGTTACACGTGTTTGAGTAGCACGATGACTATGTAAAGATGCGGGATTTTATATATTTGTATGCACGCTGCATTTAAAAGCTATACCTGCAATAAAGTATTTAAATAAGTTACTTGACACGAAACATGAAGAAGAAGACAAACTCAACCAAGATTTTTAATATCGATATTAGGAATGCTCTTCTGACAAAACTCCACAAAAGGAAATAGATGATAAATTGATATTTCTCGCTTAATTTTAAATGGGTTTCGCCTGAGTAGAATTTTAATTTGACGACACGTAAGAAAATGGAGGTGCAATAAATGATGACTCCCCTCCTCATTTCCGCTAGAGAAAAATTGCCTTGGGTTTGGCCATAGGAACTATGGTTAAAAGGACATTTATAGAATCCCTCACTTGAGAAATTTGGTTTTTATTGCGGAAGGAAAACGATTTATCACTTATCAAAGCGTACCACTCTCTACTTCCTTATACGTGGGAAAATTTGATTCTCCTTTTTACGACCATCGCGTATATATGTCGTGATAATATAAAAAACTGTTGAATAAGTGCACGATAAATATTTTCGAAATGTTTAGCCGGTCTTTCCGTGCAATCGTTAAATATCTGTAAACGGATTATAAATTGTTACTCTGGTAAAAACTGTATTATGCATTCATAAAAGAAAAGAAGATACAAAAATGTTGTAACTCGCTGTGTGGTGTACAGACACTTACTTGTTATTGTTAGTACCACTCTTCTTGTACCACTCGTATATCTGCGCGCATATATTTAAGCAACTTCCAGGTTTTTTTATCTACTAAGTAGTTTCCTTTTTAACCTTTCTGCAATCCTAGTCGAAATATACGCGTATGTACATGTATGTACAGGCTGCCCCATGGGACTGTAACGTATCTTAAAAACCATAATAGATAAAGAAAAAGAGTTTCGAAACGAAACAATATTACGTACTCGTACTATCATATCATTTACGTGCATGCAATTGCAAACGACAATTATTTTCTATTCTTTTTTAATATATTAACTGATGCAATTTCTGTCCCGCACAAGACAGTTTGTTATTGAAAAATGTATTTATGATCAAACAATTTTCTAAATTTATAGTATACTATCATAGGACACTTGGAATTTATGCTTACCAATTATTTAAAAAATTATTAATAAAATTACATAGAAATTATATATAGAAATTAAAATAAATTTTTAATTTAGATCCAAAAATGATATTACGTGATATTTTATGTGCGATAATAATAAAAATTCAAGCATATTCCATTTGTTTCGTACATTTTCAGTTGAAAAATTCAACAATAAAAAAATGTATGAGGTATGATATTGTCGGCTTAGCCAAAATCAATGATTGCCATAATCCGCTTTAGACCATCGAACCATATAGCTGATATTACATGATTCAGGGTTTTATTGCGCAACTATATACGGGTGGTAAGTGATACTTCAAATTAAAAAAAAAGAGAGTCATTCAATGTGTTGGTTTTCGATTTGCTGTGTGAAGTGGGCAATTCGTCAAAATTGCTGGTCAAATACAGAACGTAAAATAACAATGTCTAAACAAATTTCTCTCAAACATTCCACTTGCATCATCTGCCGAAGCGTTCATATTGGATGCTGCAAACTAACAATCCTCAAAGGGGTTGTTAGTTCACAAAGTAAAACAAGTAAATAAGTATCGAATGTAAGGGATGAACCGTACCAACTTTGAAAATTATAGAAAAAAATCTATTCTAACAAAGAATTATCTTGTTTTAAGGTAAACCAACTCTTTAACAACTTTTGTAATTACATCTAGTAATAGACTTAAAATATATCGAATCACTTTGAACAAATTATGAAAATCTCGGATTGTTTTAAATATTATTCGAAACCAAAAAATTGCCAAAAGTTTTTATTTCGAAAATACATTTTTGTGCTTTTTTGTAATGTACGCTTTATAATATCACAATTCTTTTACCATTTTACTCTGAAACGTACTCATTAATTACATCTTCACAGAAAGAATGTAGCTGCCGTAGCTAAAAATTGCATGTGGTAACTAAATTTCAGTTGTAAAATATTGGACAGCTAATATTTTGCTACTGCGCCTACTGTATTAGGTGCGACAGCTGTGTTTTAGAAATTTGTAGTTGATGCAGTAAAATATTTTCAGCAAATCACGATTAGCTACGGAATTTTGTTTTCAGTGTTTGGAAAGTAGAAAAGTACGTGGATGTATCTAGACGTGAATATAAAGAGTGTCCGTTTAAAGAATGTTTTAAGACATTTGAAACATATAATATACATACTTCTTGAATTCTCACATCAATTTCACGGCCGGCGAGTTAACGTCACGGCTATGTACGCGATTAAAATTCATCGGCACGTCGCGCGTATTCGTCAATCCACGTTGATCGCGGAATAACGATATCGGAAGGAGGACGGAAACGGCCGCACGCTCTCTGACCACTATTGTGATGTACTGTCCGCCGCAGATATATTGGCATTTGTGTCTTGTCGCATTCGCTGCACCTCACGGTGCACGGCGACCGCTGCAGATGCGTGTAATTCGCGCCGAGATTACTCGCCGATCGTTCTCACGTGGTGTGTGCCGATATCTCACGATTCAGAATAATATCCGATCACGGCCGGCCGATCGTCGATATTCGATTTCTCGCTACGCGATGCAGCAACTTTTTTATTAATTCCGATAGGATTTTTGCGCGGCTGAGAATTGAATGATCGCACCTGTTATAAAAGCTATTACAACGAGGAGACGTGTCTTTTATACTTTCAATCAAGGAAATTGAATGTAAATATCTAATATATAATTATATTATTACATTTGTTTTACTATATTTAATTTTTTCTCTCGCTCTTTTTTTTTATTCTCTCTGTCTCTTTTCGTTTTCGACTTGCGCATCTTATGCATTGCTCATTTCATGATTTTCTATAGCAAGCACTGTGAATAATCCAAGAAAAATAATAGAAATCATAACATGACACGACACATGAGATTTATTCGCGGACGATCAAAATCCTTCCTCGATTACGATAGTGAAGTCGTCGTTGGGAGCGACGTCTCGAAATATCTCGTGATTGAGTTGCCTCGTACTAGGAGAAATAAACGCAATTGCATCTCTTCGAGGAGACGAGGAAAATCGCGATAAGTTGAGATACCGCGTACTCGCACGAAAATTCGCGATGAACAATCGATAATACGCATTGCAAATTCCAAGTTACAGCAACTGTATAACATTTATTAGAGAAAGGGAGAGATGCGTACGTTTACGCGTGCGCACTATCTCTCGAATTCACTTGAGAAATTTGATTTTCTTGGAGAAGTTCGATTATTAAGGTAATTCTCGGATTTTTTTTCCCCCCTCATATGCCTTCGAGCAAAACATCTCGTACAAAAAATTGCTTATCCTCAATTTATTAAAAATATGAAAAGACAGAATAAACGTTTTTCCTCACAAAAGTTAAATTCGGCTGTATGAGAAATTACAGTTTGTTTGAGATATACTTTTTGAGCAATGCGGTTTAAAACTGGGTGCAAAGCCACTTTTGTTCCGATCTCATTAAGCCAAGCTTGTTTCAGACAATGCATTCTCGACAATAGTATTTCTCGTCATAGTTTAAAGTATCGTTAATCATGCTTCTTTAAACATATAAGGATTTTACTACGTAAAATAAAAGATTAAAAGTTGGTTATGTAAATTTCTCTGATGAACGACATAAAGTATAATTATTGATAATTTCAATGAAAAGTATTGCAAGTGCAAAACTAACTTTTGATTTGCAATTTTTTATTATTTCGTATATTTTAATTTTTTTCGGAAGCTTTTGGTTTTACTATTTCCAGTGGAAACGAAATATTTATTAATAGATATAAAATAACATAATTGCGAGCTGGATTTTTTTAACTACTATATTGATAAAATATTATTGGAAAATGATATTTGATTGATATTGATAATATTTTGAAATACAATTACAATATTTTTTATTGATGCTATCGAGATATCTGTTTATTTACACAATTAAGTCATTTAACTTTTTATCTATATACATATTTTTGTTTGTATTTTTAGGTATATATGCAAAAATAGGATAATCTATAAAGTTTTGATAAGTCAACTGCATATAGCTTATTCGATAACATGGAACGCTGCATATTAAATTTTATTTATTCAAAACTGCTACTTGGTACGATAACTTATTCTGCATAATATCCTTCGCATGCAAGATGTACGAGAATATTATGGCATTTTATCGACCTAAAATATTGAATTTGAAACTAAAAATATATAATTACGATCGTATTTTAAAATTCTAGCATCTGTAATTTACCTTAAAAGTTTAATAAAATAATTTAATAAGACTACATCATTGAAAGTTAAGAATTTTGATAGAACAAATTATTTTTAAATGTTAATAAATACAAGACAAAACTTTATCCTTGTAATAAATTCCTATTAAAACTGTGTTTAATAATATAAATTATATGGCTTATACATATATATCAGTGCATTTTTATTATTTGAAGATTAGCAATATTGTAATATTTTATTAAAATTTTACGAAGGAAAAGTAGACTAAATTTGTAAACAATTGATGTATAAAGAACGGTTATTAACGCATGCTACATGTTTGATTTAATCGTAATTTATGCAAAATGTAAGATTACTTTCGCATCGATGGATTTATGCTCCAGATGCCTAGATAAGCCTCAATTTTGAAATCTTGGATCTTGGAAGATTCTATATCCCAACGTGCGAGAGATGATCTCCTCTATCTTGCCACCGAAGCTCCTCCTTTAAGATTTGTTCAAATTTTGAATGCCACATCGAAAGATAATACGAAGGGTCGACGTAAAGTCTCCGTTTGTTCTGCGAACTAGGAAGAAGCAACATGATAGTAGTAGAGAATAGCCAGGCGAGATTTAGCGATTTATGCTCCAGCCACGCCTGCATTTCGTCTCTTCTATGAGAAGAAATTGCTAGACGCGAGCGAGGCGCGGATGTCGGGAGGAGAGAAGAAAATCTGGTTCTCGTTCAAACGAAAACAGTCCCGGCGTGTAGAACGGTCACGGCATATATATACGTTACGTATTTGCGGTGCACGCGGACCTTTGGCGTAAATCTCGTGTCGGAAAAACTTGCTCACCATCGTCTATTCCCCTCTCCTGTCTTCTCTCTTTCGCTTTTGATCTCTCTCTTTCTCTCTCTCTTCCCCTCTTCCTCTCCTCGGATTTCTGCAATGTTCGACTCATTCTCTATCGTGGCCCATCTACCTATCTATCTCTTACCGCCCACGAGAAATACATTCGCGATTTCTCCGCTTTCTTTTCTTGCTTTCGTCTGTCCGGCTTTTAGCTTTTAGTCAGCCATTTCAGTGCTGGTTCTCTCGTGTACCGGACGAAAAGAGCCGCGATCGGCCGACAGTTGCGCTCCGCTTGTTACCGTCCAAGCTTTTCCCTTTTCTCTATCTAAAGAATCAAGGCACGTAAGACCTGCGGCATCTGAAAGAGGATTTTTTTCTTTAGCGTCGCAATATAATACCGACCTATGATGCATTCAATATTCCAATTATTATATTACATATCAAAAGCTACATTCAATAAAGTAACCTGTTTCTGAAAGATAATCTTCTTCAGCATGTCTATCAAAAGAGTATTGAGTCTGTTGAGACCGTTCTTTATATCTAGATCCT